>NC_052351.1:58905446-59024859 GCF_009727055.1 Benincasa hispida
TTTTTAATCTTTTTACTTAACAAGTTTTCAAATTCAGTCTTGTACTCCTTGAACTTTTCAAGAACGTCAGACTTATGTTTGCTTAAGGTATAGATACCCAAATCTAGAATAATCATCTATGAAAGAGATGAAATAATTCATACTATCCTCATGCTCTTACATTCATTTGACCACAAAGATCTTAATATATAAGCTCTAAGTTTCTTTGGATCTATAACCTTTTCCAAATAAAAAGTTGTTGTCATTTCCCTTCAGGCATGACTCACATATTGGTAAAGAGTTTTCTTCTAAACCATTTAAAAGTCTACTTTTCACCAACCTCCCAATCCTATTTGAGATTGATATGACCTACCTTAGATGCCAACGATGAACATTTCTTTAGGAGAAATTCTCGGTCTTTTATATTATTGCTATTTTAAACATTTCAGTATGAGCACAACTTTTATGACTAACGACCTTATAACATATAAAGTTATTTTCCATTGAACCAAAACCTAACTTATTCACTTCTTTAAAATAACACTTTATTCTCAAGAACGATATGGATATTTTGGTTCAATTAGACAGAAAATAGAAATTAGGTTCTCTCGACTATATGGAACTACATATACGTCATCTAATAACATATATCGTTTCTTCTCAAATAACTTAAGCCTGCCTACAACAACAGTTGAATGGCCTCACGAATACTGACTTTAAGAGTCATCTCTCCAGTCCAACTATTTCAGAAATTAAAATCCTTGAGGGGAAGAACATGTGTGGTTGTAGCTCATGAATGAACTACCAGTAGAATATCATTCTCTACTAAGCATGTCTCTAAGAAAATAAATCAAATTTGTTTTCTTGGAGTTCTTCCTTTTCTGGAGAGTAGTGGATCAATTCACAACCCAAGTCATAAACCCAAGTTTCATCTCAGAGAACAATCCTGGTTGATGAACTTCATCAGAGTTGGTAACGATTGCTTCTCTGTTAGTTCCTTGACATTCAATATGGATTGGAGATTATCTTGGGAACTGACACTACTGGTTTCATTGTCATCAATCCCGTTTTGCTTGAATCATGAGAACTTCGTTCAAACAATTCTCACATTGATTGCATGATCTCATGTGCACATGACCATGTTCTCAAACTTTTTGGCCAATGCATCGGGATGCTTGCCAAAATGTGAACTCGGCGGTAGATTTAGCCCTCATTTGCACCTCATATGCATTATGAACATTTTGTGGTCATCAGGGTGGAATTGAGAACAATCCGGATCATGACAATTTGAGGTTGTTTACCAAGAAAAACGTTTTAATGGATTCTTTCCACGTCGTGTAATGAAATTGATTGGATTTTTAAGAGTTATGCTAAATCAATCAATTTTAGAAAATCTAAATTAACCCTATTTAACATCTAATTTCAAGACACTTCAGTGATTTAGGACAAAAGCCACAAAGGGTAGTTAGTTGTCCCTTCACTGAATTGAGATACTCTCAACCAATCAATTTACCAGAAATAACTCTTATTCCTATACAATCAGTCATCATTTATTTGGTAAGAATCAATTCTCTCCTTTTTGAAAGTACACCCAAAAAAAAAAAAAAAACACTATAATATGATCGTGGTGAAGAGTATATGGACTTAAGATTCCAAAACTATATGATAGAACATGGAATCACGTCACAACTCTCAGCCCCAGGTACACCTCAACAGAATGGTATATCAGAAAGGAGAAACAGAACCCTGTTAGACATGGTTCACTCTATGATGAGTTATGCTCATCTTCTTAACTCGTTTTAGGGATATACAATAGAGACTGCAGTTTATATTTTATACAATGTTCCCTCAAAGAGTGTTTCTGAAACACCTTTTGAGTTATAAAGAGCCGTAAAGGTAGCTTATGCCACTTCAAAATATGGGGATGTCCAACCCATGTGTTATTAACAAACCCCAAAACTTTGGAACCTCGTTCAAAAGTATGCCTATTTGTAGGCTACCCCAAGGAAACGAGAGGTGAATACTTCTATAATCCAAGTGAGAATAAAATGTTTGTATCGAAAAACGCTACCTTCTTGGAAGAATACCACATGAGGGATCATAAGCCATGAAGCAAAATTGTTTTAAGTGAAATTTCTAATGAATCTACTGAGACTTTAACAAGAGTTGTTGAAGGGGTTGATATATCAACAAGAGTTGTTGATGTCGGTTCATCTAGTCATCCATCTCAAGAGTTAAGATTGTCTCAACATAGTGGGAGGCTTTTGAACCCGCCTATACGCTACATGGGTTTAACAGAAGCCCAAAACATCATATCTGATGATGAAGTTGAGGATCCATTGTCTTATAAACAAGTAGTGGAAGATGTTGACAAAGATGAATAGATTAAAGCCATGAATCAAGAAATGGAGTCCATGTGATTCAATTATGTCAGGGACCTTGTAGATCAACATGATGAGGTTAAACCTATAGGTTGTAAATGGATCTACAAGAGGAAAAGAGGTGTATATGGAAAGGTACAAACCTTTAAAGCTAGACTTGTGGTAAAAGGTTATACCTAGGTTGAGGGAGTGGACTATGAAGAAACTTTCTTACCTGTTGTCATTAGGATTCTTTTGTCCATAGCCATATATTTTGACTATGAAATATGGCCAATGGACGTCAAGACTGCCTTTTTTAATAGTAATCTTGAAAAGACCATCTACATGAATCAATTAGAAGGATTTATTGAACAAGATCAAGACGTTTGCAAGCTTAATCGGTCCATTTATGGACTGAAACAAGCATCTCGATCTTGGAATATAAGATTTGATGCTGCGATCAAATCTCATGGCCTTTATCAGAATGTTGATGAGCCTTATGTTTATAAGAAAATCATCAACAACTCAGTAACTTTCCTCGTGCTATATGTGGATGATATTCTACTCATTGGAAGTGACGTAGGTTTTCTGACTGATGTAAAGAAATGGCTAGCCGCCTAATTCCAAATGAAAGATTTGGGAGAGACGCAGTTTGTCCTAGGGATCTAGATTATAAGGGATCGTAAGAACAAAAGGTTGGCCTTGTCTTAGGCATCGTATATTGACAAGATGCTTGTCAGATATTCAATGCACAAATTCCAAGAAGGGTTTATTACCTTTTAGGTATGGAATTATATTGTCTAAGGAACAGTATCCTAAGACTCCTCAAGAGGTTGAGAAAATGAGATGAATTCCCTATACATCGACTGTTGGCAACCTTATGTATACTATGTTATGTACTAGACCTGACATTTGCTATGCAGTAGAGATTGTCAGTCGATATCAGTCCAATCTAGGATTAGATCACTGGACGACGGTCAAAATGATCCTCAAATATCTTCGGAGAACGAGGGACTATATGCTCGTGTATGGAGATAAAGATTTGATCCTTACAGGATACATAGACTTTGACTTTTAGACTGGAGAAGCTATGGTATGGCAAAGCATCAAGCAAGAATGTACCACAGACTCCACTATGGAAGCCGAATATGTAGCTGCTTATGAAGTTGCTCAAGAGATTGTTTGGCTTAAGAAATTCCTTACTGATTTGGAAGTTGTTCTAAATATGCCTTTTCCCATCACACTTTATTGTGACAACAGTGGTGCTATGGCAAATTCTAAGGAACCTAGGAGTCACTGAAGAGGCAAGCACATAGAGCAGAAATATCATTTGATTCAGGAGATTGTGTATCGAGGTGATGTGATTGTCATGAAGATTTCTTCTTAGCACAACGTTGCCGATTCATTTACAAAGGCTCTCACGGCTAAAGTGTTCGATTTTCATTTAGAAAGTCTGGGTCTACGGGATATGCGACATATTGTCTAGGGCAAGTGGGAGATGTTATTGGGGTATAGTGTATGCCCTAGTTTATTGTGATTTTATACCTTATTTGTATTGTACATTAGGCTCCCTAAGCTTTAGGACAAGTTGGAGATTGTTGGGATTGGTGTCCTAATTCTCCTTGTAATCTCGTAGTTTGTAAACTTTGTATAAACATATTGTTGTTAATAAAATAAGTGTTATTTTATAAACATATACTCAATCCAATAAACTAAAATTAGGTTATTTTATGTAATTTAAACAAGTATGTAGAGACATACAAGTGGATCTTGTTTAAATAATAACCTAAACGATCTGTAGTAGATGGATAAGACTGGGTATCTTATCCTGGTGACACTACGAATACGATCCGCTTTGTAGGTGTTGCAACTGTTGTAAAGTGCTACAAATGATCTGATCCTGATCATTCATATAGAGACATCTGAGCGAGGGTATCCTATACAAAGAGTTTGTATAAGATTAGACCATGAAATGATTAGTCTCTTTATATAACACCGTTAATAATAGAAACTTACATTTCACTAGGATGACCATATGTAACATGACTTGAATCCTGAGTGAGTTGTGAACTCCTGCTTATGAAGGTGGTCCTTTGATTTGTATGGGTGAGAGTGGCCAGATTGCCAACTCAATAAGCCTACCATTTTGGGGATTCGTCTGACTGAGGAGCTGGAAACACAGCTACACGAGACGAAATTCACTCCTTCCCCAATGTAGGGGCAAGTAGATAAATTACTCCCTTAAGGGTTGATTTCGGGGCTTGAACATAGTGGCCACACCCTCTCCTAACCCGAGAGGGACTTAGTATAGTTGAACTATGACTTATTGCTCAATAGAGGGATCAATGGTACTTAAGAAGTTATATGTAACTACTTAACGAGAAATTTGTGAAGGATCATCACGTTGTTGATTGGTTATATCCAATAGACACAAAAATTTATCTATAGTGCGAAGAGTGCAATTGTCGGTCTTTAGTGGAATGACCGGCAGTTAACAGATATTGAATAATTTAATTAAGAGTTTAATTAATTATCCAAGTACCGTTGGAGCTTCAATCTACAGGTCCATAAGGTCCCCTCTGTAGCCCAACAAGGATTTAATTGAGAATTATTTTTGGATTAGTTTGAAGTGTTCGAATTAATTGAGAGAATTAATTATATATGATATAATTAATTAAATTAATTATATATGTGATATAATTAATATAATGTATTTGATACATTATAATATAAGGTAATATGAGAGGAATTTGAATATGATTCAAATACTAATTATATGAATGAGATTCATGTAATTAAATTTAATATAAATATGATTTATATTAAATACCATAAATAAGTTGAGAGGAATTAAATATTTGGATATGATCCAAATATCAATTATATGAATGAGATTCATATAAGTGAGTTTACTATAAATGTGATTTATATTAAATGTCATGTATGGTTGAGAGAAAATACATCTATAGGTTATATTGTATTTGATACAATATGTAACTATAGATTATGTGTTATATGGGAATATACATATAGTATATATATATATATATAATATATAATATGGTTGTTATTATATGTATAATAATTATTAATTTAATTAAATTAATATTAATTAATTAAAGGGAGGAAGCTACAACTCTGTCTCCCTAATTTCTCTTAGCCAAATACGTGATGAGAGGGGTTAGAGAGAGGGTTGGGGGTGCTCAATTTCATCTTCCTCCATGAAACACTAAGAGAATAGTTCTCTTTAAAAAAAAAAAACGAAAAGAGAAGAAAGGTTCTTCTCCTCCCTCTCCTCCTCTCCATCTCCTTCCCTATTCCAAAACCTTAAGGTAAAGCCCATACCTTCTATCATTCTCAAACCCTAAAGAGAATACAGGAGGCTCCGTTTGGTGGTGTCCCGTTTGGAGAAGGAGATCCGTGCGTGACTTGTTTGAGGGATTCTTGAAGAATAGTCTTCAAAGGTAAGGGTTTCTGAAACCCTAAATTTTCCTTTACTAATGTATACTATAATTTATGTAAATGCATATCTCGTTCTTGATTTACTATAAAATTTACATTCAATGAAAAATGAATTTTGGACGATCTTGCTTCCGCTCAAGGTTCTCTCCTCATAGAGTTCCTTAATATATATATATATATATAGGACAAACATTCATCAAATCAAATAAACAACGAGAAAATGGTATAGATGACCCAAAATAAAAGGCACAAATGAAAAATGAGTACCATTTTGAAAACCAATGAAATTGGATCTCTGCTTATGTCATCACTGTGTAAAATTACCACTTTAACCTTGAATGCATTATTTTTTCTATTTTCTTCATTTTGCAGCGTTTTTTTTTCTTTTTTCATTTTTTATGAGTTTCTTCTTCTTCTTTTTTCCTTTTTTTCTGCGATTTTTTTTGTGTGTTTCTTTTTACAGTTCTTCTTCCTTTTTTTCTTTTGTTCTTTTTTGTGCATTTTTTCTTTTTTCCCCCCTTTCTTTGCATTTTTTTCTTTTTTTGCGTTTGTTTGAATCAAGCATCAAACGTAGAGTATATAACATTAGAGCATCGAGCATCAAGTGAACTTCTGAATCGAGCATAGAGCATACAACATAGGGCCTAGAGTATCGAGGATCGAGTAGCATGTAGCTAGTATATAGCATAAAGCATATAACATAAAGCATAAAGTGTAATGCATCAAGCATGAAGCATCAAGTATCGAGTATCGCAGATCGAGGATCGAGTAGCATATAGCTAGTATATAGCATAGATCTGTTGGGGTTGATGTCCTAAACTCTCGTAAGGTCCTGTAGTTTGTAAACACTTGTATGAACAAACGCTTGCAATGTAATAATATGAGATATTTTTTCACTGTTGTCTATGAAATATGAGATGTTTTATTTGTATTTACCACAAACCAATAAACTAAGATCCCCAATTGTCGTTGTAACTTAAGCATGTATGTGGAGACATACAAGTGGATCATGCCTTAAGTGATAACCTAAATGGTCTGTAGTATATGGATATAGGAGGGAAACCTTATCCTAGTGATACTACGGATATGACCCACTTTGTAGATAGTTACAAGTGTTGTGATGTGCTATAGATAGTCTGATCTTGATCATTCATGTGTAGACATGCAAGCGAATGTGTCCTATATAATGGAGTTTGTATAAGACCAGACCACGAAGTGTTTAGTCTCGTTATATAATGTCGTTCATGATAGAGACTTTCATTTCACTAAGATGACCATAGGTTACATGACCTTAATCCTGAGTGAGTTGGGAACTCCTGCCATTGAGGGCGGTCCTTTGATTTGCATAGGTGCTAGTGGCCAGATTGTCGACTCAAACCTACCACTTTCGGGATTCGTCTGATTGGGGAGTTGGGAACTCAACTACACAAGATGAAATTCACTCCTTCCTCGAAGTAGGTGTAAGTAGATAGATTGCTCCCTTAAGGGCTGATTCCGGGGCTTGAACGATGTGACATCACACACCTTCTCATGGCCCGAGTGGTGTCCACTCATAGTAGGACTATGATGTATTATTCATTAGAGGTATCAGTGGTACTTAAGAAGTTAGATATAACTACAGTGGCAAAACGGTAAATTGACCTAGTTGTACTTACGAGCATCTGTGAAGGGTTATCGTACTGTTGACTGGTTATAACCGATGGACACAGAAATATATCTGTAGTGAGAAGAGTGCAGCTGTCAGTCTTTAATGGAATACCCGATAATTAACAGATGGTGGATCTCGTGACTAAAGAATTTAGTCAGCTATTCACGTACCGTTGGAGCTTTAAGCTACAGGTCGATAAGGTCCCCTTAGTAGCTCAATGGATTCAAATTGAGAATCAGTTTTTGGGTCAGTTTGAAGTATTCAAATTGACAAGAAGGAGTTTGATTATATATGATATGATTAAACTGGTTCGATTATATATGATATAGTTGACATGATGTATGAGATACATTAATTGGAGGAATTTGATATAAATATGATCTATATCAAGTAAAGAAGAAAATGACTATGGTCTAAACATTAAATATGATGTGATATTGAAATAATAGGTTATAAATATAATATGATAAGTTAGTTATTATATTTATTTATAATTAAAACAATTATATGATAATTATGGGTGGTTTCTCCTTTAGCCGTGCGTGAAGTAGGAGGTTATATTCAATTTTCATAACTAAAGGATAAAATGAAAAATGTTTTCATTTTGTAAGGAATCACTTCATTAAGTACACTGCTAATCGCTTAGCTCACCAGAGACTACACGACAACCTTCAAGTGTTTCTCTAAACGATCGTGTACATGCACTTTTAACTAAATGATCGTGTAAAGTTTTATTAAACGATCGCGTGCCTTAGCAAGATTCTCTGAACGATCATGTAAATGATCACACCTGTTTTCCTAAACGATCAGGCACAAAGTCTATACGATAGACAATCAACTCTCCCACTTGCTTGGTCGTATAGTGCGATCGTTGTTTCCTCCTTTCCTCTTCCAAATCCAAGAGTCCACACCTCCTGGATTCTCACTCTGAGAATACCAAGGTTACTGAGTGATGGTGTCCGAGAGGTTACTTGTTCGTGAAGAAGATTGTTCGTGATTGACTAGACGATTTGCTAAACAATCGTAGCGACAACGAGAGGTGTTGGTCCAAGTCTTCACGAGAGCAAGAGATCTGTTGAAGAAGAGTTCTTCAAAGGTAAGTCTCTCACTCCTTTTGTATTTAATTTCTATAGCATGTCGTAATTTGTTAGTAGATGCATAATTGGTTTGTTTGTTTGTGAATGCTTGTAATTCTGTCACAATGAATTTGGATCGGTCGTGCTTCCGCTCATGGGTTCTCTTTGATAAGAGCTCCTTCAAGATCATATAACATAAAACATAGAGCATAGAGCATCAAGCATTGAGCATCAAGTATTGAGGATCGAGTATCGAGTATCAAGTATCAAGAAAACTTATAAATCACAACACACGGATGGATTTTTGGGTCGAATGAGTAAATTCATAGAACACTGACATAAGCAAAAGACCATTTTTCATTCAATTTAAAAAAAGATACTCATTTTTCATTTGGCCCCAAAAAAGAGCTATCCGTACAAAAAAACCAACAATTATACACATTTTCCAATATCTTTAACAAAATTTCACTTCTTCAATATTGCCAATATATAACTTACAACCTCGTAAAGGATTTCTAAGTTAGAAGAATATGAACAATCCTAAACAAATCTAAAATTAATATAATAAACAATTTCAATATTATAGTCAACCACATAGGGACAATTTCAAAAGTCTACCTCTATCCATCAGATCCCAAAAATGGAAAAGAAAAAGACAATTAGCTACCTTGGTTGAACCAAAAATCTTCAACGTTACTGTCATAGTCCTCTCTTTATAGCCATTAACATCCTTAGTTGGCAAACTCCTCTTTCAAATTAGTGTTCCATACTTCATGGACTTGAATCGAATCGCCTTTGGGTAAAATCGTCGTTCCTCCAAGGCCAACACGATAGGAGTAACAAAACAACAAAACCTTAAAAAAGATGGCGAACAGAGGTGGGGATCTAAGAAAAAGCAGGTGAAGGCATCGGAAAACCAACGCCAGAGTAAGAGAGGTAAAGAAATATTTACAGATCTGGAAGATACAAAAAGGGGTTTAGAAGAACTCTAGAAATGAAGTGATTTTAACTTTTAAGTGAAGAAAAAGGGAGTCGGTAAGTAGATTTGACCTTGAAACTGTGAAATTGAAAGGTGGAAAAGGCATATCTCGAAAAAGGGGGTTGTGGGATTTTGAGCTTTGGTAGAAATGGAGGAGAAAGAGGTCAATGGAGGAGAGGAGGAGCAGCAGCAGAAAGAAAATCAGGGTTTGAGAGAGAGTTCGCCAATTCCTCTTCCTCTCCTTAAAACATTGCTTGACGCCCTGGTAGATGACGGGAAAGTAAAGAAACTGATACCTGTAGTGTATGAAGGAACCGAAGGCGGCAAGACTTCGCGCGGGAGGGAGGTTTGTTTCGTTTGAGAGGGAAAAGGCAAAAAGAAAGCGAAGAATCACGGAAATTTTCAGACATAACACCTCTTAGTTTCACCATGCAAAATTAGCACTTTTTAAAACTCATTGAAATAGTGCTAGTGAGTTTAAAAAAAAAAAATTGTTTTTTCCAATTTATGGATTGTTTTCGCTCTTTTGTGCTTTTTTCCGTCATCTGGAATAGATTATATCAAGATTTTTGGAATTTTTTAATATATAATGTGATCTTCCTAAATCTAATTTTTTAAATCTTTAGCCCAATTTCTAATTTCCAAATTAATTTACTAATTATCCAAATGAATTTTTTTAGGTAGATCTCACGTGATTGATTTTTATTTTTAAAATTTTGGAAAGATTAAATTTTACAAAAAAAAGTAAAATATGGAAAATATATAAAATATTCAGTAAACTAACACAAGATCAGTGAATTCTCAAGCAAATTAATAACAAGGTTTTATATATTTTTCATATCTTACTTCTTTTTTTTTTTTTGTAAAATTTAATCTTTTCCAAAATTTAAAAATAAAAATGCAATCATCCATCTAACAAAATCTAATTAGTAAATTCATTTGTAAATTTAGAAATTCAAATAATTATAGAAACATAAATTGGCCTAAAATTAAGTAAGAATTGAATATAATATTTAGTAAAGATAACCGAATTTGTAGAAAAATTGAAAATATATAAGATTTAGTATAAAATTTGGATAGGTTACCTAATATTTGGAAAAATTACTAGAAAGGCCAAAACAATGAATAAATTAGAAAAAGTTAATTTTTTTAATCAAATCTCAATGGTCGATCCGCTCAAGATCCATCGGAAAAAATTTGATTTAACGACTTTTCAAAAAACGTGCTAATTTTAAAAAATGAAAAGTTTAAGATGCTATTTCTGACCATTTTCGAAGAATCACGCGTAAAACTTTTTGGGGAAAATGAGAGTGGAGAAGTTTAAAGTCTGGAAACTTATTTGAATAGTTTTTTATATTTCAAAGGTGGAAGAAAGCATAACTCAAACTTGATATTTTTAAAATGTTAAGTATGAAAAAAATTCGTAAAAAATCCTCAACCTCTGCTTTTGTACATTTTCTTGACGTTTTTTAATTAAAAAATCACCTATTATTTAACCCTTTTTTATGAAAACAGGTCAAGTAGTTAAAATTGCCAACGTCAAGATTTTTTTAGTAGTATAATGACAAATGAGGTAAAATAAATAAATAAATAAATAGAACTTATATTGTATTTCACACCATATGTTTTTATCGAAATTTCAACACATCACTGTTTTATAATTCAATCTCACAAATAAAGGTTATAATGTGATTCTTAAGTTGTAACATTTTTAATATTTTACTATAGAAGTTTAAACTTTTAAATGAGGAAGTAAGTTAAAAGATGTTTTTTCCTTATCCACTCGAGTAAAAAATAATTTAGATATTGTTTGGTAATTATTTTATTTTATTTTTTTATTTTCGAAAATTAAACCTATAGGCACTACTTTCATCTCTAAATTTCTTTATTTGTTATCTACTTTTTACAAACAGTTTAAAAAATTAAGCAAAATTTTAAAAACTAATAGTAGTTTTTAAAAAGTTGTTTATGTTTTGGAATTTGACTAATTCAACCATTGTACTTGAGAAATCATTATAACAAATGGGGAGAAAATAAGCTTGATTATCAAAAATAAAAAACAAAAAAACGAAATGATTACTAAACGAGATCTTAATTATCTAAATTTGTATTAAATTTTTTAGATCTAGAACATTCTATTATAAATGTTTCTCTTATCGCACTTTCAGATATAGAACAACTTATACAACATCTTCAATTTTCAATCTTTTTACCAATAACATATAGAAATACACGTTATTGTCGCTTAAGAATTAGAATAATGAGTACTTTGATTTAGAATTCCCCAAAAACTAAAAGAAGATGGGGCAAGAATATCTTGCTTGCGTTAGCAAATTCTTACCTATCATTCTCTACCTATTTTCTTTCCATCTTGCCATTCAGACATTATTGTAGATACTATTTGGTTCATTTTATATCATGAATCTTATTTCATTCTTCCGGTGAATATATCGGTTTGATTAATGTGTTTATACTTCTTTAATCTTGGTTCCATTTGGTCGATTGAATCAAGTAGCAATAATTAACTACCTGATAGTGTAAGTAGTTATAGATTGTATTAATCAAAGTAGGTAGTATCTTTAGAGATAAAAACAACCCTTCATTCAATTAACTCCCGTGCAAGTATCATATAAATATGGTAAATATGGCTTTCTCACCAAAAGATTGAACATAATTTCGTAGTTAAGAATACGAGCCGAAACTCTTGCGTATGTTCAAAGGAACGATATTACTCATCTCAACCCCATTTCTCTCATCAAAACATCTTTCTTAAACAACCATTCTCTAAGTTCTTGCAGAGTGTAATTTACATTGTTTTATATTCGGTTCTTTTATTTTCATCAAAGATTTTAATTCAAAACTTCTCAACTGCATGAATTTGAGTATGAATCTGCTTAAATCAAAGAGAAACGTCATTAACAGGATTATTTGACACAAAAATCCTCGAGTTCGACCTGGATTCTTATAAAGTAATTTAGCTCTTTAGAAGTTTATACTTGTGCTTTTTAAGAGAAAACTCGTGTTTAATTATTCTTATCCACATAAAATTGAGGAATTTATTTACAAAACAACATCTACTTTCTCATATTTATTTCTTTTGTTCTTTTAAGAGAAATTGTCCTAAAAATGAGCGTTATTTGTTGTAGAGCTTTGAGTTTAATCTTTCAGTGTTGAGTGATTTGAGCTACTCAATGTTTTAATTGGATTGTTGTATCATAGAGGGGACAAACCAAAGAATATCTTTTACATTCAATAGTTGATATAAAGAAGTACAATACACACTATAGAGGGCTTGGATGACTTAAAGAGAGCAAGATACTTGTGTCTCACTAGCCTAATTACTTACGTGTTTGTTTTTCAATATTATCCAATTTTCTTTGTAATTTGTAATGCCCCCAACATAAGTGTCTAATGATGCTTCTTTTAAATATTGATAATAACGTCAAAACATTTAAGAATGTTACAATTAAGTCTCATAGCATGTAGAATGTTAAAATTAAGTCTCATAGCATGTTTGAGAGTGATTTTATAAAGGTTAAAATTACTTTTATCGTGATAGTATCTCAAAATATGGTTTTAATACTTCAAAATCAATTTTGATTGTATGAAAATTATTCAAAAGTGTAAATCAAACCCTATACCATTTTTGAGTGAATAAATACGTGTTCCATGATGATTTGAATATGACAAAATGATTTTAATTATTTCAAAATCACTTCCAAACATGCACTAGATATATGTATTAGTCTGATAGCATCTAAAATGTACTATATATTTTACTCAACTTAACTCGAGTTCATTGTGTAATTTAATGTGTTTAAATGATGATTTTATAGGCATCAAGCATCCAAGAGGTAGATTTGAATGTTAGGATGAAACCTAAGCTTAAATGGATCGATTAAAGCCCTAGTGAATCAGTTAGGTTGGGAAGAGGTGAAAATGACCATGGATGTCACTCCACCATGGTGCTGGATGGAACCATCCATGGCGCTAGAGACAATAGCTACCATACGAGAAATGCCACAACGCTTGTGCATTTTAGGAAAGTTGAACTTCGGCAAGAAAAGCTATAGAACCGCGATATCGTTCCACAACGTCTCGACACCAACTTGTCTATAAATACCATCCTTTTTCTTCTAGGTTACATGGAATCCTGATAGCACCTAAAATGTGCTATCTCGCTCCATTTAATTCAAGGTCAGTATTGTGTTTAATGTGTTTACTTAGTATTTTTACAAGTTTCGGGCACTTAGGAGGCAAAATCGACCTTTAAGCCATTTGAAGTTAATTTGGAGCAATTAGAAACTAAAATGAGCAACTGGAATTCAAATGAGCAAAAGTGACAAAAATGCCCCTGAGGAGCGCCAGGCAGCAACAGAGAGCTTGAATTTGGGAAAGTGGGAGAACATCACGATGTTGTTCTGTGGTGCCATTGCGCTTCGAGTTTTTTCCACGTACGCAACCCTATCCCTCTGTGCTTTGACAAAGGCATCATGACACAATCCCTAGCGTCATGGCGCTACACAACTTTATAAATACGAATTTCATTTTAGGTGAAGGGAGGGGAGGGATTAGTCTATTTTTACACCGTTAGGCTCGGTTTCGGCCATTCTTGGCCGAAACCCATGAGATTTCTTCATATTTTGTTTTGTAATCTTTACTTTGGCATTAGAATTCATGTACTGATGAACTAATAAAGGCCTAAATGTCGTTTTGAGGTTTGTTGGGTACTTTCTATGGTTAAATGAGATTTTTCTTGTAATGTTCTTAAGTTCTCTGTTTATGTTTGTTTTCTATTCCTTGATTTAATTTCTAGGAAGTGCATGCTTGTGGATTTAATTGACAACTAAATCGTTAATACTTATATGTTCTTTCGTCTCATGCTATGCATGTTGTAGGTATCCGTAATTATGTCAATAGCATGCTTAATTTAAGTAGCAATAGGTTTTAATTATAATTATGGTTTTGATTGCTAGCTTTTCTAGGATTTCCCAATAATGAAAGATAACGAAACCTAGGGAACAGAAATGTGTTAGTTTAGATTTGGCCAATTTAATCTAATGTTCTAGTCAATCCAAGTGCTTAATGTGATTAACTAAGTGAATAGGCTTGCGTGACAACACTTAGTTAATTTAGGAATCGACATCTGCATTGGTTTTCCTTAGGGTGTTTGTCTGGCTTTTCTAGACATTCAATTAGGCTTGATAATTAGATAACCCATGAACCTTGCATGATAATAAATGAATTAATCCATAGAAAGTCCAACAACATCTAAATCCGAAGATAATCTCGTGTATCTCTCTCAATCCATTTTATTCTCTACACTTTAATTTCATGCAATTTAGTTTTCCTATCAGCTCAATCTCAAAACTCTCCTATTTTTATTGCTTTCCAAAGATTAATTTAACGCAGAGAAATTTTATCTTAGGCTCCCTGTGGTTCGATCTAATCTTGCCATTAAGACTACTTGTTAGTTATAGTGTTGGATTGTGAAAATAAATATTATTTGATTGGTAAAAAGGCCTCAACAACTCTCTCCCTATCAAATTGCCATCATTTTTGGAGAGCCAATTAATTTCTCTTTGTTAATTTTATCTTGTAAACTTTAAAAATCCTAAAAATATTTTCCTTTTTCTTTGTGTCTACTTATTTCTATCATGGCAGATGATCAACGATGCATCTATTATGCACTTCTAGTGAGGTAAGCAGCTCAGCAGGATGAAGAAGAGATAAGAGAAATTTGTGAGCTTAAGAATTGTGTATCTAAGCTTACATCTCTTGTTCGAGATTTGTCTGCTAGACAATTGCATGATGTGGAGGTATGCCGAGTTTTTTTTCTTCAGAGTTATCCATCTAAAGCATGTCCTCAGCTGCCACACGTCCCTGTGTGCGATGCATGTCCCCCTTGGGAGTTGCCTAGCTTAATCTTTATGTCGATGCATGCTCCTTCTGCCCACTCAAGTATATCATTAGAGGAATTGGTTATGGAGCTTTCTAACAACTCTTATGAGTTTTCGCAGAAACTACATAAGCAATAGAAATTCTTCCAGTAGGACGATCTCTATTCAGGATCTGAGACGACAATTGATCTTCAAAGTCTGAGTGACCTTGTCGCTCAGGTTGCTGAATCAATTGGGAGGCTAAACGAGCCCTTGTTGCTACCGTCCTCTAAAACTACTGAGTTTTGCAGAAGTGAAGTAGCTAACATCGACTGCCAAGTTGAACAGTCGACTTCTCAAACTACAGACCAAAAGTAAGATGATAAACAATTTTATAATTTTTGAACTTGCTAATCTTTCTTCTCAGTGTCTGCAAGAATCTTTTGAGTCTCACATGGAGACCCAAACCCCTTACAAGTGGTGGATGACCCAGTTGTCTAGCTTGCAGGTTCTGTACCGACATTGGAGAGTCGATCAGAGCTATCCACCATCTGTGCCACTAAGGTCGAGTTCCTTGAGGGATTTTATTCTCATGTGACGACATGGATACATACCTTCTGCCATGTCTTGAATAAGTATGTGAGGTTAAGTATGAGTCCAAGCTTCATTTCGAAGAGCCCTAGGTGATAGAGTTAAAGGCTACAAAGCTTGGTTTTGTTCTTCCTTCTGGCATCTCTTTTATTTTCGAATATTGCTCTCATCCTCATGAGTCTGAGTCTTTATTTTCAGTTTAATCGGTCAATTCTATTTTTATTTTTACGAAAACACAAAAAATTAAAAATATTTCCAACTTTGGATCCCTTGAACGCTTCAAAAACTCGTTCCCTTACGCAGCTTCATGAATTTAAGGAAGAAATGACCCAAGAAATATGATAAATTTTATATATACTGACAGGAAAATACATAAAGTAATCAACATTAAAAATTTGCGCTCTCTGGAAGCAGCTAGGCGACAAATTTTTATTACTTTTTTTTTATTGTTTTTTATCTTAGTTTTTTGTTTTTCTTTTGTAGGCCCCTCATTTGCCCAAAAAAAAGGAATATCATATGAAGTTGTGAGCTCTCTTACCACCACCCGTGCACGAAAACATTATCAGGGGAGGTTTTTTGTTCCTTTGTTTTTATTTCTTTTATGCCTTGATTACAGATACATTGGGGACAATGTATGATTTTAAGTTAAGGGTGGGTATATTTGTGTTTTGGCTGGAGCACTTGAGCATCTAAGCTCGATCTAATTTATTTCTATGCTCTGTATGCATGTTTGCTCATTTTTGTTGGTTCGTTATGATGACTAGTTTATGATACACTCCCTTGTAATTTTTCTTGTATAACATGATGTTTGAAATGAGTAATCATGATTTTTAGCCCATTTTTAAAAACTTTTCTTACTTTTCATGCATATTTAAGTTCTTTGTTTGCCTATATTAGGTTGTACATGCTTAGAATTGTATTCCTTAACTTGTATTTTTGTTGTCACTCCGATAGGCCCCACTGAATTAATAGTGTCTTGCATGATAGGTTGTAATGTAATACTAAGTAAAAATTATTTATATGCCTGTTTAAAAATATATGCAAATAAAAAAGTATTGCAAAGCAAAGAAAATATCATCAAAAAGAAAAGGAAAATGAATTTGTAATGTCATGCATGACTAGGGGTAGAAAGGGTTACATTTACTATGATTAGTTAGAAAACTATCGAGAAAAGAATGAGTATAGTTCCCTACAGTTTTATGTGAAAGCTAATACTCCTAGGTAAAATAAATGCAAGTTATGGATCCCAAAAATTAAATTTGAGACACCTCAATTGACATATTGTCATCTTGATTGTTTTGGTACTTGATAAATGGGACTTGAGCTAATGTAGAGGAAAAACAAAATGAGATCCATTTAAAACCATTCCAGGCTACCAGGACTTAATTAGAAGGGCTTTTAACTCACTCTTGCATAAATAAGTCTAGAATTAATTTTAAATTGTACTTCATTGACTGATTATGAATTGACTTCTTTATTGATTACAAATTAAATCCTAAGAGACTATTGAGGCTTGAGTAACAAACCATGCATTTGAGTGAGCATATCATTTGTATGACTATGTTTTTATTCTATTTTGCTCAAGGATAGTCATGAACTAAATTGGGAGTGTTTGATAACACCAAAAATATGTTATCTCGTTCCACTTAATTCAAGGTTGTTACTGTGTTTAATGTATTTATTTAGTATTTTTACAGGTTTCAGGCACCTAGAAGGTAGAATCAACCATTACGAGTCATTTAGGGTTAATTTGGAGCAATTAGGAACTAAAATGAGCAAGGGGGCTTCAAAGGAGCAAAAGTGGTGAAAATGCCCTTGAGAAACGTTGGGCAGCAGTGCAGCAGCACCATGCCTGACGCATTTCCAGAGAGTTTGGATTTGTGAAAGTGAGAGAGCACTGCGATGCTTCAAGTTTTGTCTGTGCGTGCAATGTAAAGCAACGTTGTGCCTGTGCAACCTAACCTCTCTGCACTTCGACAAGGGTGACGTGACGTTAGTGTTATAAATATAAATTTTGTTTTGTTAGGTGAAGGGAGATGAGAGATTAGTTGATTTTTACACCATTAAGCTTGGTTTCAACCATCTTTGGCCGAAATCCATGAGATTTCTTCATGTTTTGCTCTGTAATCTTTATTTTGACATCTAGATTCATGTATTGATGAACGGCTAAAGGCCCAAATGTCGTTTTGAGGTTTAATGGGCACTTTCTATGATTTAATGAGATTTTTCTTGTAATGTTCTTGAGTTCTCGGTTTATGTTTGTTTTCTATTCCTTGATTTAATTTCTAGGATGAGCATGTTTGTAGTTATTGAAAACTAAATCGTTCATATTTATATGCTCGTTTGCCCCACGCTATGCATGTTGTAGGTATTCGTAATTGTATCAATATCATGCTTAATTTGAGTAATAACATGTTTTAGTTATAGTGATTGCTAGCTTTTCTAGGATCACCCAGTAACGAAAGATAACGAAACCTAAGGAATAAAAAAGTGTTAGGTTAGATTTGGCGAATTTAATCTAATGTTCTAATCAATTTAAGTGCTTAATGCGATTAGCTAAGTGAATAGGTTTGTGTGACAACACTTAGTTAATTTAGGAATCGACATCCACGTTGGTTTTCCTTATGGAGTTTGTCTGGCTTTTCCAGACATTCGATTAGCCTTGATAATTAGATAACTCATAAACCTTGCATGATAATCAATGAATTAATCCATAGAAAGTCCAACAACTTTTAAATCAATGAAGGTAATCTTGTGTATTTCTCTCTCAATCTATTTTATTTTCTACACTTTAATTTCATGCAATTTAGTTTTCCTGTCAACTCGATCTTTAAACCCCTTCCCCCTCCTCTCCCCTCCCCTCGATTTTTACTTGCTTTCAAAAATTAATTTAACTTAGAGATGTTTTATCTTAAGCTCCCTGTAGTTTGACTCAACCTTGCCATTGAGACTACATTGTTAGTTATAGTGCTAGATTGTAAATAAATATTATTTGATTGGTAGCTAAAAAGCCTCGACAACTTCTCTCCTATCAAATCCACCATTCTATATTCGAGCCTCTCAACCTTTTTCATCCTTTTCTTTTTGTATTTTGTCTATTTTAATGATCTAGAGACTCATCTAGCCATGAAGATTCGATCTTGATGTCTAGTTGCTAAGGCAAGTATTCTCTAGTTTAGATTGAGGAAGAAATCCAATTGTATTAAGTTGTGAGACTTGTAATTATGAATATCTTATCTATGTATACTTCGATCTTGAATGTATTTGAATTTTTATGCTTTGAATTATGCTTGGAATGATCACCTTGCATATTTTCATTTTTTGCTTGTATTGACTCACAATCTGTGACATTTTGTTGTGTATTAATCTTTTAGCACAAATCAATACACTTTGGTGTATAATTGGCCGTTCATTCTTGACGGCCCTTTTACAACATTGGAGGATGGTTTAAGTTCAAGAATAAATTAGTTCAGACAGTAACATTAGTTTGCAGGTCTTGTTGCCATAGATACTATAGTACTATATGTTTTAGTGTTCCCTTAATCTTAATGTGAGTGTAAGATGTTTATGGAGCACGTTCTCAATTCGTTGAACACTTAGTTTAATTAAGCGTCTTGATTTAATATCCTACGACGCTTGTTGCGGCATTTTCGGAGAATTTGGCTAAGCACTTGTATGATTTCAATGATTTATGAATAACTTAGTACATCACAATACCTTAAATAGACTTTTCTCATTGACATATCTCGTTTCAACTCTTACCTTTACTTTATATGCTATTTAACATTCCTTGCAAAACAATCAAACACATTTTTTTGGGTTTGCGTGGGTTCAGTCATTTCGTGTTCTGGTGTTGGCGATATGGCGCTGTGGACGGCGTGCTCTTTGTATGTTGGTTGGTTTGATTGGTTGCGCGTCGTGATTGGTGTTTTCTTTTGGGTACGGTGGGTCGAGCATGTGGTGTGTGCTTGTATGGATTGCTCCTGCATTTACGGGAGTTATTGATGTGCACTGGCGTTTTGATGGTGTTTAGTCTGGGTCGTTTGTCGGCGTGCGGTCTGATGTGGGGGTTTGTGGGTTGTTTGTGTATGTGGGTTTCGTTTTGAGTCATGTGGATGTGGGTTGGGCGTGTTTTGATTGTGGTTTGTGTTGTGAGCTGTTGTGGCTGGGGTTAGGTAGGCGCGCTATAGTTTGATTGTGGTTAATGGAGCACTGCAGGGGATATCAACGATCAACTGTTGTGGAGAATTAGTTCGAGGTACAGGAGAATCGGTAAGATTTTGGAAGGTGATCTATACATACGCTGGAAGTTTACCACATTTCTCATCTAATTACTAGGAGGCTATGGCTTCGTTATACATATGGGAATCAAGCTAGTAGACCCACTAGGGTGTGCTGTACGATTACTCGCTACCCCCCCCCCCCGCCCCCCAATTATCAACGAAATCATGTAGCTCCCTGTGGATTGACACAATCTTACCACTAATACTACATAGTAATAGAAATTGGTAAGGTTTGGACTTTATAATTTTACTTGGGGGTTAGAAAGGATTCGACACCCTATTTCTCCTCTATCATAGTTTGTAATGTTATAATAAGACTAAATATAAGTCTTCGTCTCTATAGTTTTAAAAATTTTAATTTAGTTCCTTATATTTTAAAAACTTTTTTACTTACAAACAATTGATGAATCTCAACATTGGTTAATGCCAAACTAAATTGGCGGAAATTTAAAGGAAGGACAAGGTAATCTAAGATACGAAAAGTTCCACATTCCACACCCAAAATTTTAAGAAAATTAGTAGAAATTTCAATTTTCTTTTCCTAAATGATTTCATGATTTGTTCTCTTCTCGGAATTTAATCCATTTAACGACAATGGAGAACTAAATTGAAAAATGTTGACACTAAGAACTTAATTAAAATTTTTAAATAATGGGCACTAGATTGATGCTAATAAAGGATTAAAACTTGAAAAATTTGTACAAATGACCCAAAAATTTAGTCGAAAATGTCAAATGACCTAGTTTTTGAGAAAAATGTAGAATGACCCTTTGTTGACGTCAAATTTGGGTGAAATTACCAAAATATACTCACGCGCACGTGGAAAAGCATTCGCTCTACCTCTCATTGATGATCCATTTGCAAACATCCATGGAACAATGGGTTGCCTTCTTCGCCCTCTCACTCTTCTTGCTCTCTCTGGTCTTGCTTTCACCCGTCTCCCTCTCGCTGGTATCGCTCTTCCTTTCCTTGCTCACAAAATCACTATTCTCTCTTGCTCTTGTTGTTGTTCACTGAAGTTGATCATGTCGGAGCTGTTCGTGTGAACTCGTTGTGTTGGAGAAAAAGAAGGAAATGCGCAGAGGAAAGAGATCGAAGAAGAAGAGACAGCGTGCAAAGAGAGAGGAAGAAAGAGGGAAAAAAAAAAGAAAAAAAAAGGAGTTGCAAAAGAAAAAGAAAGAAAAAAATAAAGAAAGGAATGACAATATTGTAAATTTACAAGATCATGACATAGCAAAGGGACATTTGATATTTTTTTCAAAATTTTGATCATTTATCATTTTGGGCCTGTAAAATAGGTTTTTGGTGCAATTTTCCCTTAAAACTCTTACTTAGCCATTGAAAAATGAAATGTAATTCAAAAGTAAAATGAGACCTTAATTTAAAATTACAAATTTAGATTGGGTTTATTTTAATTTTTTATAAGTATTTAATCTTGGAAATAAATTATTTTGAAAAGAAAAATGAAGTGTTTTGACAACTACTCAAAATACTTTTTAAAATAATTTTAAAGTATATTTAAATATATATATATATATAATAGTTTAAATAAAAAAAAATTTAAAATTTTTTTTTTTTTTTAGCCAATCTAAACGGATCCTTAAAATTAGATAGATTGAATTTGGTGAAAAATTGGAAAGAAAAGTACAAATAAGTGACACGGAGGAGAGGTATTAATAAAGGCAAACTTTAATCAGGTGAGTGACCCCTAACATGTGCATTTGTCCCACTTCCTCTCTATCATTTCTATTTTCCATCTTACTTAGGAGGGTAGATTTAAATCCATCATTTTCTATTCAATATGTTGGATCTACTTTTCAATCATTACAGTCAAACTTGTTGGCTTTCCATGCTTATATTGGGACAAGAAATTATCTACACTACTACAGAATTGAGTTTTAATGTCGGTTTAAAACTAATATTATAAGGATACAGCATCGATTGAAAATCAACATTGAAGATCGTATTATAAAAAATCGTTAATATCAGTTGTCTTTAATGTTAGTTTAAAACCGACATTATAGCTTACTGAAATTTCGATGCCAATTATCTTCAATGTCGGTTGAAAATCGACGTTGTACACCATTTTCTATGTCGGTTTTTTACCCTTTTTTTCAATAATTGTCCAATATTTTTTTATGCCTCATTTTTTTAAAAAAATGTTCAAACCATTTTTAATGTCGGTCAAAGAGTTAAAAACAACATGAAATGTCTCGTTTTTTATCAGGAAATGTCTGTCATCATATTTCATTAAAAAATATAAAAAAATTATTTGTTGTAATGCGTGCTGTTATAATATATGCATGTTAATTGTTCTTACACTCTACCACAAAACTAAATACAAAGTTACCTAAAATAAGAACTACAATAAAGAACACTTCTATAGTATAGATAATAATAATTCGATTGATTAAGACATAAATAATCTGATGAGAGGTCAAAGATCTAGATCCCTACTTGCTCTATTGTTGGACTCAAAGAATAAGATAGTGCGAGAAACCATCAGGGGCTAGTAAACCTAAAACCACGTTTGGCCCCAATGTAATCGATATCCTAGGGTTGGAAACACAACATGGGTTACCAATGGCAGTCGTTTGTCGTCGACCGTCTCTGTCGCTCGCCACCGATTACCTTTAACAATTTTTTTCTTTTTCTCTTCATCTTGAGTGAATTACTATTACATAAGGCATTGTTACTATTATATAAGTAACAAATTTAAAAATAAATAAATAAAAGCAACTTATTTTGTTCCACAACTTTGTTGGGCATTATTAATATACATAAATAAGAAAAATAATCCTTCAGTTTTTTTTTCTTTCAAATATAAGGTTATGTTTGAAATTTTATTTTAATCCACCATAAGCCAAAGACTAACTTTCTATTCATGATAATTGAAACCCAAATTAGAAAAATTTGTAAAAACTCGATTACATAGCCAATGAAAAGAAGTGTTTGATTTTACAAAATTGTTTGTGTACTTTATATAATATACGCTAATTCAAGAAAAACACATACATTAGAAAACACATATTTCAGCACAATTGTTATACTTACAAAATTAGGTTTCCTTTTCTTCTCGTTGTACTTGATAAATGTGTTTGCTTTAATCATATATTATTTCCATGAGAAAATTTAGACTTTTTTTTTTAATTATTATATTACATGATATCTAGTTGGATGGAGTAGATAATTTACTTTTAAAACAAATAATTTTTTTTTTTTTTAAAAAAATATCCTTCCCAAACCATGCTTGCATTTTTTATTGCACATACTTTGGTTAGGAGTGCGAACAAAATCCCACATTGGTTAGGGAAAGAAATGATTATAGAGTATATAAGTGAAGACAATTATTTCTATTGGTATGTGGAATTTTGGTTTGAAATCAAAAGCAAAACCATAAGGGTTTATGATCACACCACTGTGGCTCCCTCAGGTAATACCCAAGTTTAGGGTTTATGTGTTTGGTTTGCTTATTAAATATCATATTTTGTAAATAGAAGTAAAAGGAATTGTTTCACTAGTTTTAAAAAATGCATTAGATTTTAGGTTACTTTATTCTCTACTCCATAGCACAATGACATTGTTAGATAACATAAGTTTCATCCCAAATTCATTCAGCAATGAAAGGAGTAACTCATGTATCTTATAAGGATTGTGAAACCCCTTGATTTTTTTAATGTGGGGTCCTCAATATGTTCCTCTCAAGATTGTGTCTCTTTTGGGTTATCATTCTCGAATATTAGTTTGAGTTTCATAAGCTCTTATCCCATATTAGACAACATGATATTTCATCTCATAACCAATTTGTTATCATTCAAAAGCAGTTTAAGAAGAGTATTGACCAAACAAGTTTTTCAAGGAGAAGCTCACGATACTAAAATAAATTATGTATTATATGAATTGAATTAAAAATGTATAAACGGTTGTAAAAGATTCATTGAGAGATTTGTTAGCATATTCTCTAATTTAATTTTATGAATGACTTCTTTTTCATATAAAACAGACTTGTTTTAAACTTTAAGAGACCCATTAAAATAAGTTATTTATTAGAGTGTGTTTGGAATTGATTAAGATTTTCAAAAACCCATTTTCATTTAAATGCTTTTATAAAAATTGTTTAAATTAAAAATATTCATGTATTTAGTTACTTTTTCTTAAAAGTTTTTTTATACAAAAATTTGTTTGGTTTATTATATGCTTGATGGGACTTCGAAATAAATTGTCCCTAGATGCAGATGTATACCGTCGACTAGTAGTATAAAATAATCAAAGTTCAAGTATCGAATTCCAAGAGAATGGAGTATAAATAGTCAATTGAGCAAAGGAAAGACCTCCTCTAACTTGCAACCAAATGATAACAAGAAATTATTGGAATTTGTTGTGTTCTTTTGAAATAAAACAGATAAAATGTTGGAAATAGTGGAAAAATAGTGAAGAAAGATTTGAGGTAAAAAGATAATGGGAGAAAAGAGAGATTCAAAAATCTTTTGAACCTCCAAGGGAATTCTTTGTTCTCACAATTACCTTGTTCAACTAGACCTAGACACAATATGGTATGCAACTTAAATGCGCCTGCATTTTTGCTCTATCAAGCTAAGAAGGTTAAGTTGTATGCGATCAAATTTTGTCCCTAATCTACCATCACTGATACTTAGCAACACAAATCGAATTTAACTCCTATTCAGTTCTCTTTGAGAATTATCTTTAGGAGACTAAACAATGAAACACATATGTCTATGGCTAATTTAAAACTTATATGATGAAGCATGCAATTCTACTTATTCTGTAGACATTACCCAATTTTCTCCTATATTGCTTTTATGACAACAGTTTATTATCAAACTCATTCATTATTTAGACTCAACATGTATGCTAACCTAATGATCAAGCTAAGTTAACAATGAGCAATAAAAGCAAATGAATACTATGTGTTGAATGAAAGTATATGAACACAGATAAAGGTTTTATTCCATCCTTAGGGTATCCACATCTTTCAATCCCAAGAAAATGCTTAACTCATAATGGAAAATATAGAATACAAAAAAGAATAAAAAAAATGAACAAGAATTGCTCCAATGTAAATGAAAGGAAAATGATCTGTCAAATGTGTATGAGTGATAAATATATGATTTAGAGTGGTCAAATACAAGCATAAACTGTCATACAGTAATAAATTTTGGTGGTAACCCAAGTACCGTATCCCATGAGACTAGATAATAAAATTCAATTTTTTTTCTTAAACAATATTAACAATGCAAATCGATGCTAACTTAGTGAAAATAAAGGAGATTTTGATATTGTGCAACAGATTAAAGTAAACAGTAGATGACAATAGGGATTTATAGACAAGTTTCAACCAATCAACTTTATGCCTTGTGCTATGTGACCGCATCACATCAACAGTGACCAAACATGGATATAAAACTTCTCCTATTCATTCTTGTATACAAGTTACTTTAGAATAAGGTAGTACTATATTTCTATGACCAGCTAAAACTTAGATCATTTCATGTAATTTCTAGGCTTTTAGTCTCATATTCCTTTGTAAAATCCATTTTTATCTTAACCTTCTCAATATGAAGACTCCACTACATGCTAAATTAAGTGGTCAATTCAACTTAACAAGATAATAAACTCAACAAAGAAAAAATAAAGTCAAAGCAATGTGGTGTTTTAGCATTAGCTCAAGCCATAAAGTCTTTGGGTATCCATATGATCCGAGAATAATTAATACACTTCATTAATGAAAAATCATGAGTAACATAGTCAAATTTTAAAGAATAGAAAATAAATAAATGAAAAGATACCAAAGAATAACAAAGAACAAGTGTTGGAAAAACAATAATATAAACTCTTTGGATCAAAACTGTAGTATCGGAATAACAACTTTAGAGGAGGGTGAATAGAGTCAATTTAAACAAATGAAAACCTTTTACTAATGTGGGCCCAATTAAGCAATAAACTTTTTACTAGCATTTACTTAAAACAAGAATTTCAAGCATATAGTTTCACCTAGAAAAAAGTCAAGAAATTAAAATTAACACTTTTAAGCATCATATTTATTCTAACAATAAGATTGATAAAGGATATGTAAAGATCAATTCAACCAATCTAAATAAAGTAATATAAGCAATTAACTTACGTAATAAATATTGCAATTAATTTTCATATAATAAAATATAATAACAAACTAACTGCGAAAATAAATTAGGAGAGGGATAGAGAAATTAACATTGTAATTTTATAATGGTTCGGTACAACCCAACTTACATCCACTTCCCAAGCTCCTCTTGGATATCTCATATTTGACTCTTTCCACAACTTAGAGTCGAAGCATTACAACGTTTCTTTTTTAAGCTCAAGAACAAATCTGATCCTTTCCACTGTTGAGGATCAAACCGTTACAACGACTCTTGTTCTAGGTTCAAGAGCAACTCTTACAAAAGTTTGGAAATATTGAAGAGCACACTTACAAACCTCTCAATATAGTAGATTTACAAATTTTAAACTTTCAATAAATCAATCCTCAAAACATAAAATATCTCTATCAAGAAGAAGATGAAAAGAAGAAAATTGAAGTTTTGGAGACAGCAACAATGAAGGCTTTGTGACTTATAAAGGATTAAAAATAATAAAAATTAGTGTTAAAACGTGGAGAAGATGAAGAGTTTAAAAAGAGAGAGAAGAGGTAAAAACCAAATTCAATTTGGGCCTTTAGATTTTGGATAAGAAAAATGAATGCTGGAAATTTGTTTTAAAAAAATCAACTAGCTATAAGACACAAACATAAAATAATATACTTTTAACATATCATGTGTCCAACTAGCTGTTAGACACAAACATAAAATAATATAATGATTTATATTTTTATAATAATTTTCTATCAAAAATCAACAAAAACTCAAAGACCTACCATATGTCACTCCTCCATTACTCCAAGTGGTACCTTTGATCCACTTTGACGAAAAAAAATTTGTCATATCATCTGAAGGGATTAAATCCCAATGTGGAAGCATTTTATCGCTTTTTGTCTTTGAATTAGGATGAGAAAATTATAGACTTGAAGCCTAAAATAGGGTCAAGCATAAATTTTCATAGTATAAAAAAAAAATCTTTTGAAGATCGATTCTTCAAGAAAATCCTCTACACAATCTCTCAAGAATTCGAACAACAAGACGTTAGGCAATCCTACTATGTCTCAAGGCAGGATTAAGGATGGTGTGATCCTTTTATGGCAAGGAAATTAGTGAGAATTTTGAGATGAGAGTTTTTAGAAAAAAACAGAGAGAGATTTTCTTCTGTCAATCAGTTTGTTTCTGTATCACATACAAAATATAACATGAGGGGTAATAACTCCCCTCACCCCACTACTCACCCCCTACAACTGCGGGGGAGTAATTTTTTTAAATTAATTATTTTATTTATTTAATAAATATATATTAAATCATATTTAATATATAATATATAATTAAATAAATATTATTAATTAATTAATTATTAACTATTAATTAATCAATATAAATATCACATATTTATTCAATATTGCATTTAAATCATTCTCTCTCTTAGCCTATAATTTTAATATAATCTCATTCATATTACTTTTACTCTATAGTTTTAATATGAATCCAATTCATATTAATTTAATATATGAATCTTATTCAAATATTATTCTCTCACATTATAGTTTTAATTATAAATCAAATTTATAAATAGCTATATACTATAGTGTATCACTATATATTATACTTTACATTAATCATATTAATAAAAAAAATCATTTAAATAATTTGAATAATTCAAATTATTCCAAAATTAATTGATCCTTTTTTAACCCTTAGCGAGCTAGTAGGGGGACCTAATTGATCTACATATTAGAAACTTCAATGATTTGAGATCAAATTAATTTAACTCTTCAATTAAATTAATCAACACTGGATCACTCCACTAAAGACCCACAGCTGCACTATTCACACTGTAGATATATTTGTGTGCCCATGGATATAACCAGTAATAAATAAGTCGACCCTTCACAAATTGCTCGTAATTACAGCTGGGTCAAATTACAGTTTTATCACTATAATTACTTCTTTCTCCTTAAGTCTTGTTGATCCTCTAATGAACAACTTGTTTATGGTCCTACCATAAACAAATCCCTCTCAGGCTAACGAAAGGTATGGGCCCCTTGTTCAAGACCTGAAGTCAACACTTAAAGGAGCAATTCTCATCTACTTTCCCTGAAAGCGGGAATGAGTGAATTTCATCTTGTGGAGCTATCTTTCCAGTTCCCTACTTGGACAAATCCTCAAAATAGTAGGTTTACTAAGTCGACGACTCGAGCTACTCTCACTCATACAAATCAAAGGATTGTCCTCACAGACAGTAGTCCATAACTCACTCAGGATAAAGATTAAATTACCTATAGTTATCCTATGAAATGTTAGTCTCTTCAATTAACGGTGTTATAAAGAGAGATTAAACATTGCGTGGTCCAATCTTATACAAACTTGTACAGGATCCCCCCCCCCCTGCGGGCGCCATGTCTCCATATGAACGATTTGGATCAAATTATTTGTAACACTTACCACCTTTGTAACATTTACAAAGTGGGTCGTATCCATGGTGTCATCAAGATAAGACACCCAACTTTGATAAGCAAATAATTGGTAGTAACATGAGCTAGAGCTAAAAGTCTTCTTGAAGCATTAAATGTTTACTTCCAAGCTAAGTTTCCAAGCTATGGTGAAGAATTGTAACTATTCAAGCTACAAGACCACCCAAAAGACACCATGAATTTGATATTTCAGATTCATCCACATTCTTTGATGAATTATATATCAATTTAATTTTATGTATTTATATTTATGAAGTAGTTGAAATGGTGTTAGATAAACTTAGTCAATTAGAAGAAAGGTTATGACCTTTCATAGTGTATTTTCATTTAGTATAAATAATGTTATATTTTTCACAATTAAAAAGAAGAAGATTTGGAAATGTAGAATCTTGGATTTTAAACCTTTAAAGCTTTTTAAGCTTTGTTTCTTGTGTGTTCTTGTGATATAATGCATGAATATTTAGAGCATTCAATTAAGGATTGATCTATCTTACTTATGGAACTTTGAAGATCAAGGATTGATGGGAGTTTCAAAGCTTTGTCTGATCCTTGGTTTGTTAGCCTATCTAAGTAATCTATTATCTAGCCTATCTTAGAGGTTGAGATCAAATTAGTTTTGGGGTCTGTTGGAGTTGAGTTCTTTGGGTCTTATTATTCAACATGGTTCTTAGATCCAGCACTCGAGGGTTCCTTAACATTTACAAGAATACAAAGAAAGCATGAAGCTTAAAAGACTAAACTTTATAATGAAAATTCATTCAAATTTCAATTCCCTTCCTAATTGACAAAAGTACATTGGTATTTATAATAATTTAAAAGACGTCTTAAAGGTCACAACCTTTCTTCTAATTGACTAAGTTCATCTAGCATCCTTTCAACTACCTCATAAATATAAATACATAAAATTAAAGTTGTACATAATTCATTAAAAAAATGTGGATGAATCTAGAATATCAAATTCATGGTGCCTTTTGGGTGGTCTTGTAGCTTGAATAGTTGCAATTCTTTACTATAGCTTGGAGACTTAGCTTGGAAGTAAATATTTAATGCGTCAATAAGACTTTTAGATATAGCTCATGTTATTGTCGATTATTTGCTTATCAAACCTTATCTCTATACTGCAAATCTTTTAGGTTATTTGAATACGATCCACTTATATGTCTACCACATACTGTTCAAGTTACATTAAATAATCCAGGATCTTATTTTATTGGATTGAGTTAATAAAATCTAAATGTCGAATAAAATACTTCTTATTTTATTAACAAAGTACAAACTACGAATGAGATTTAGGACACTAATCCCACATCAACTCTGGATTTTTCCATTAAGCTTTTTTGGCTACATCTTCTTTATTTGAGTTCCGATTTAAGTGATTCAAATTGCTTTGGATTCATTATTCCGAGCTCTATACAATTGACACTTTAAAAATACTCAAATTGTTAGTAGATTAATTCAAGTTTGTTATCATCAAAACATTAATTAACTAATTAAGATTAATTAATTTGAAATTAAAGGCCGAAAAGTGAACAAAAACATTGATGGAACACAAGGCACGCGTCAAGTAATAGTATAGTAAAACTATACTAGTTCTTCCCCTATATATATATATATATATATAACATTAAGATCCTTCAACCACACCTATTTCACCATGCCCACTAGAAGAAGAAGTTGGATTTGTATAAGAAGTCGTAACACGCATGATCTGAAGAATTCCATCCACCTTAGATTTCCATTTAGTAGATCTCTAAATCAACAAGCCCGACTCTTTGGATTTAGTTACCATAACCTATATGACAAGTGTTGGGTTATAATATCTTGTGTAGGCTCAATTAATCAAGATCAATCCTAAGTTGGTGAAAAAATGGCTAAGGAAAGCTCTGTTTCTTCGGGTAAAGCTATCTCTGTTTTTCTCTCATATTCGATAAGTACTGTTAAATCCTCGATATGCATATACTCGTTACTCAATGAGTTTCTGCTCATTGCTCGATGGATTTTTTCTTCTTTCCTCGATGAGTTTTTGTTCTTTCCTTGAAGAAACTCGACGAGTATTAATCATTACTCGATGCAACTTGATGAGAGAAATTCTTGACTCGATGCTACTTGATATTGTGATTTGATTATAAGATTTCTTTTTCGTTAATCTGCAGAGAAACAGATGAAGATTGAAGAAGAAGGAACACGCAGAGTTACGTGGTTCGGCTAATAAGCCTACGCCCATGGGAAGATTCTCTTTCTTTCTCACTTGAAGATTGCTTACAGCAATTGTTGTTTACAGAAAAATAGAAAATACAATAATTCTCTTCGTTTGATACTCTAGGCGAGCCAGAGATGTATTGATGTCAGAGGTATGAGAAGATGGGCATCAATTAACCACACCAATCCTGAAGAGCAAAGCATATTTGATGGTTAAGTCTGTCGTAGGAAATTGCCTGCTCTTAGGCCAACTTCTCTTCACCCCTCAAGTCAATTCAAACAGTAAGTCATTCATAGAAGGACGTTGTTCAACAACCTTCTTATCTACTTGACGATCCAAAAACTTGTTGATAAGAGCAATAACAAAGACAAAACATGGCCCCGGACATGAACTCTATGAAAATTCAAACTTTGAGTATTATTTGAATTGACTTGGAAAGTTGGCAATAAACTCATGAACCAATTGACAATAATATGACCTTAGGTTCATAACAGTACGAATCCTATCAGCCTTGACAAGAAGCTCCATGATCTCAATACAATCTCGAGCTTAATCAGACAGCTCTCGTTCCACAGCTATTTGACGATTCACAACATACTTCCACATCCGAGCATTTTCTTTAGAATAAAACGAAATTCCATCCAAGGGGACAACAAAAACAAGATTCAATGGATTTTTTACATTTTTACCTTTAACCAAATGTTTCCCTTTTTCTTCATGAAAGCTATCATCTTTGCCCGAGATATCATCAAGCATAAAGTCTTCAGAATCTTGATCCTCTTTTTCAGAGGTTGATTGAAGTTCATCACTAGGGGAAGCAATATCTTGAAGCTTCGTTTTTTTCTATTAGACAAGACTCTTATAGAAACTTCATCATCAATCTCAGTTTCTTCAGGATTCATAGCAGGAGGGTCATTTACATTCTGAATTCCTTCTGGCGAAGTCACAACATCATGAGGGACATCTTCTGTCTCAGGACTAGCACCATCATCAACGCAATCTTCGTCGAAAAACATATGTTCAGTTGGAAACTCAATACTCTCCAAACCTAGAGATACACCACCCTCCATATTAGATACTTCCATCTCAACAGGAGAATTAACTGATAGATTACAGTCTTTATTCTTTTTATCAAACGTAACATATTTTTTAGGCACAACAATATTGACAGCAACAACATGAGAAGATGTGGAACTAGATGCAGCAACATTTTCAATCACATCATGCAGGAAACTATCTTTCATGTTTATCAACAACCGAGGCATTTTTCAACAATAGCAGGTAAACTAGAAATAGTTTAAACATCGTAAACTCTAGCTTCAAAATCGAAACTAATTCCACTTGGCTCAAAATTCTGACTAATAGAAGGGACATGCACAGTCTCAATAGCAGGATTAACATGATGGCACTCATATTATCACAATACAGTGTCATAGCATCTTGAGGAACGTTAATCTAGACTTCAACATTTATTTCATCCACAGTAATTGAGTGCACCTACTTTCTACTGCCACGTAATAGGCTTAGCAGCTGACAAAGAGATGCAAATCTGTTCTTTTGCTAAACTACAAAACAAGGTTGTTTCCCAAAAAGAAACAACCATCTGAGGTATTTTATAGTCTTCAAAACTACTTACCTAATCTTCATCACAGTAACCAACAAGGTTGGTGTTAGTATCAAAGGTGTATAGTAAACCATACTCATTTGTGCCATTTATATATTTTATTATTCCCTTGGTATCAGAAGATGACTCGTCTTCGGACAAATCTGATATCTGGCACAAACTCCCACGAAAAAGGCAATGTCTAGCCTACTAGTAGTAAAATATAGAAGACTGCCAATTATTCTTCGATAGAGACTTTCATCCACACATGTGCTTTCAGAGTCTTTTGACAGTTTGGCATGAGTAGAAGCAAGGGTACTTCTCACAATGGCTTTTTCAAGTTCGAACTTCTTAACAATATTCTTAACATACTTTCCCTAAGAGATAAATATGTCGTCTTTCAACTATGTAATCTGAAATCCTAGAAGGTAAGTCAGGCCACCAACCATGCTCGTCTCAAGTTCAGTTTTCATTTAATTAACAAGATAATCCATCAGATCCTGAGATATCCCACCAAAAACAATATCATCAACATATACTTGAGCAATCATCAGACTTCCATTAGACCTTTTTACAAATAAGGTTTAATCGAGTCCTCCTCTTACATAATCATTCTTGAGAAGAAATTATGACAGTCTTTTATACCATACACGGTGAGGTTGTTTTAAACCATACAATACCTTGTGAGTTTATATACATGATATGGATATGATGGATCCACAAATATTTTTTATTGTTCAACATACACCTCTTCATTTAAGTACCCGTTAAGAAAGGTACTTATGACATCCATTTGTAAAGTTTAAATTTAAGGAGGCATGAAATACTCAATAAAAGTCTTATGGCTTCCAATGTTACAACAAGAGCAAAGGTCTCATCGAAATCAACACCTTCAATCTGGGTATAGCCTTGAGCCACAAGTCAAGCTTTGTTCCTAGTAACAACTCTATTTGCATCAAATTTGTTCTTAAAAATACACTTGGTGCTAATCACATTAATTGACTCTAGTCTAGGCACCAATGTTTGCACTTGATTTCTTTCAAACTAGTCGAACTCTTCTTGCATGGTGTTAACCCAACACTCATCCTTAAAAGCCTCTTTCATTGATTTTGACTCAAACGAAGATGTAAAGCAATGTTGAAAATCATATGCAATTAATCCATCTTTTCCTTCTTTTAAGCGGACATATCTTCTTTAAGATTGCCTATAATATTATTAGAATGATGATTTGTTTGAATTTTACGTGAGGGTTTCATTTGTTTGACACTCTCATCATCTTTATTGGAAGCATCATCCTGCTCAGTGGTCACATCACAATTGTCAGACAACATGTTTGGGACATCCTTACCAACACCAACGAAAACACCATTATCATCTTCATCTCCATTTACATGGAAGGTAGATACACTTAAATCGTTGACAACCACATTAATAGACTCTATGACACTTCAAGTACGCTTATTATAAACATGATAAACTCTGGTATTTACAGAGTACCTCAAGAACACTTCTTCATCACTCTTGGAGTCCCATTTCCTTCTAGATTCACAATCAATCAAGATGTAATATGAGTTGGTAAATATATGAAAATATTAAACATTGAGCTTTCTCCCCTCCAAATTTCATAATTCTTACAGTCTGTATCAGGTTTTAAAGCAATCCGGTTATGGATATGATATGCAGTGTTAATAGCCTCTACCCAGAAATAGAAGGGAAGGCCTTTGGCATGTAACATTGCACGTGGCCTTTGGCATGTAACATTGCACGTGCCATTTCTTGGAGAGTTCTGTTATTCCATTCAACCACGCCATTTTTCTATGGAGTGATAAGAGCTGAGAATTCATGAAAAATACCTTTCAACACTATATAATTTGTCCAACTGTTCATTTTCGAATTCCCTTCTGTGGTCACTACGAATATGGCATACATTCAACTTGCACGGGACCCATTAGGTCCATGTGAATAAGTTCCAATACCTTGCTAGTAACAGTATGAGACACGCATTTACGTGAGACCTTGACTGGTTTTCTCGCTTGCCAATCTCCACATACAGCATCTTTATTCGCATGCATAGTTGGGAGACCAACAATAAAATTTTTAGACACTATTTTTTGAATGGATTTCAAATAAACCTCAACTAAAATTTGAATTCACGATTTAGCACTTCAACTAACAAGTAGTTTTGGTAGCAAGACCGGGTCGAACCATAGAGAGCCTAAAATGTAATCTCTCTAAGCTAAATCGGTCTTTGGAAAGATGTAAAAACAAGGGAATTTTGAGTTTGAGTTGGCAGGAAAACTACATGTAGGAATTTAAAGTATAGGAAAGTAAGATAGATTGAGATTGAAAGTGAAACACGAGATTACCTTTTGCCGATTAAGAAACTGTTGGGATATCTATGAATTAACTCATTGATTTATCATGCAAAGCTCATGAGTTAGTTGACGATCAAGCCTAATCAGTAATCTAGAAAATCTAAACAGACTCCCTTTTGAAAACCAACGCGGAAGCCTAATCAGTAATCTAGAAAATCTAAACAGGCTCCCTCTGGAAAACCAACGCGGATGTCGATTCCTAAATTAACTAAATGTTGCCATGCAAACCTATTCACTTAGCTAATCGCATTAAGCTCATGGATTGATTAGAACATTAAGTTAAATTGGTCAAATCTAACCTAATGTATTTCCATTTTTTAGGTTTCGTTATCTTTCGCTATTGGGTGATCCTGGCAATCGAACCCTAACTATAACTAAAACCTATTGTTATTCAAATTAAGCATGCAATCATTACAATTACAAATAATTACAACATGCATAGAAAATATACACAACCATACTTAAGACGACTAATCTATCACATTAATTGAACATATATTGCATATGAATTAAATCAAATAGAGAAAAATAAGAACAAACAAAAAATCCCAAGAACATACATGAAAATCTCATAAATCCATAGAAAATTTCCAACAACCCTCAAAATTGAAATTTGGGACTTAACTATTCATCAAAACATGAATCTTGATGCCATAATCTTCGTTACAAAGCAAGAACGAAAGAAATCTCATGGGTTTTGGCCAAAAAGGGCCAAAACCGAGCCTAATGCTTTGAAAGTCGCTCCTAAAAAGCTTTCTTCCTCTAACCCTAATATCAAAAATTTATATTTATAAACACTGTGTAGCACTGTGACGCTAAGGGACAGTGCCACGATGCCATGCCTTCACGTGCCCTTGGGTGGCAGGCCTTATCGCAGTGTCGGGGTGGCTCTGTGACGCTGTCGTGCAAAAGTCTTTTATCAAACTCTGAAGCACACGACGCTACTGCTGCTACTACTATCTGAAATAGTGACGAGAATCACGTCTAGCCTCCTAAGGGCATTTTGGTTATTTTTTTACTTTTTGAAGTTCAGTTGCTCTTTTTAGCTTCTAACTACTCCAAATTAACCTCAAACATCTCATAATGCTCTGTAATGCATGAATGGCTTGAGATCCTACAAATATAAACATATAAACACATTAAACATCATAAACAAGCGAGATTAGAGACACTAAGATAACACATTTTAGGTGCTATCAAACTTCAGCTGATATGACCAGTCGTTGATGCCACAATGAAATGCATCTTGATTTAACAAATGACACACATAGGAGGACTCTCTTGGAGACCACAGGTAACAGTTGTTTGAAGAGCATAAACTTGTCATGATTAATGCTTTGGAATTGTTAATGACAAGACATCCATTTTTAGTAAAACTCAAACTCAATCCTTGATCGCATAATTAGCTTACGCTGGTGAGATTGGCAGTCAAGCCTTCAACTAGCATCACGTCATTGAGAGAATGAAGACCTGGATACTTGAGTTTACCTTTCCCAACAATGTCTTCAGTAGCCCCATCCCCAAATGTAACATGACCTGTGTTGGGTTTTATGTCTTAAAACTCGTAGATAGTAAATGTTATTAATTGACCTTCATCAATAAAGAATTATAGGTGTTAATTCAAATGTTATTGTTTGTGTTGTCTGTCTATTTTATCTTAATAACTCTAAATCTAATAAACTAACATTCAAGGCTACTTTATGAGTCTTGAATGTATATGGAGACATAAAGGGATCAACGTTTAAGATACAGCTTGGAGGGTTTATAGTATAAGGATAAGGCTGGGTACCTTATCCTAGTAATACTGTGGATACGACCCACTTTGTTTTGATACAAACGTAATAATCCAACGCGTTCGTGTAGTTGACACGCGAGTAGGGGTATCCTATACAATGAGTTTGCATGAGACTAGACCGCGAAATAGTAACCACTAGATGCAACACCGTTAACTAGTTAGGTACCTATTTCAATAGAATGACCTAGGCCACTTAGTCTTAATTTAAGTATATTATGAACTTTTGTTCACAAGGGATTGTCCTTTGATTTGGATGGGTGATGGTGACTAGTTAGCCGACCCAATATGCCTACCATTTTGAGGACAAGATCGGATGGGGAGCTGGGAACATAATAATACAAGATGAAATTCACTCCTTCCCACCTTAAGGGTAAGTAGATATTCCCTTAAGTGGTGTCTCCGGGACTTGAACAAAGGGCCTTACCCTCTCATTGGCTCGAGAGGGGTTTCTGTTTATTGGTTGGACCATAAACAAGTTATTCATTAGAGGAGCACTGATACTTAAGAAATTAGAAGTAATCCAAGGGTAAAACGGTAATTTGACCCAGTTAGAATTACAAACACTCGTGAAGGACTAACTTGTTGTTATTGATCTATATCCATGGACACATAAATATATATGTAGTGAGAAGAATGCAGCTGTGAGTCTTTAGTGAAGTGTAGCCACAGTTAACGAATATTGATTAACTTGGTTAATGAGTTTAGTCAATTAATCTTATATCATTGGAGCTTCTGATCTACAGGTCCACCAGGTCCCCTTATTAGCTCACTAGAGGATATTTAAGAGGGATGATTTGAATTGTTCAAATTAATTTGAGGAAACCATATATTAATGTGATTAATATATAATTGATTATGGATATGATCTATAATTCAAATTAAATTAGAAAGTAATATTTGAATAAAATTCAATTAATTAATTCAAGTGAATTAGATTCACAAAGAATTAATTAATAGAGAGGTATCACATATATACCTACGATGTTTATGATAATTAAATATGTATACATTAAATTGGATTTAATGTATAAATAGTTATTTAATTAATATACAAATTAAATTAAATAAGTGTTATTTAATTGTACTAAATTAATTAAATAAGTATTATTTAATTTTAATTGTGGAAAAAGAAAATAGAAAAAAATATTAGGAAAAGGGCTTGACTTTTCTCTATATAAATGCCCCTTTGGGAGACATTGATACTGACACTTACAATACACAACACACAAGTGTTATTGTGCAAAATTTTTCCTAAGCCACAAAGAGAATCTCTTTACTCTCAAAAATCCTTTTCTCCTCTCCCTCTCCCAATAGTTGGATACCACCTATCTCTCTATTGAAATCTTAAAGAATAACGAGATTACTCTCATGGTAGTGTTCAAGATTGTTCAAGAAATCATTCGTGATCGAGATCGTTGGAGGAGTCATTCGTTGGAACTTAAAGAGGATTGCTCGTGAAGCTTGGGAATCTACGAAGATAAGAATGGTTTTAATCTTTTTCCCTAAAGCATGTTATATTACATGTGTATATTCTATTTTAGTATAATAAATTTGTTTATGTAAAAATCAAATTGTGGGATGCAAGGCGTTCTCACACACAAAAGCTTCCGCTATGGGATTCGATCCCTTCAACCTGATCTAACAACCTTGAGGCCAGTGATAAAGCTCTCATCTCTTGTCATATGCTACCACTGTCTAAAAACCAAGATGGAATTCACTTCTTCCCGTATAGAAAAAGTAGGTGAGTAGTTCCCTTAAGTGCTAACTTTGAGATTTGAATAATGGGGTCTCACCCTCTCATTGGCTTGAGAGGGACTTAGTTTATGATTGGACCATAAATAAATAGGATCAATGGTACTTAAGGATATAAATATAACTACAGGGGTAAAATAGACATTTAACCTGACTGTAATTACGAATAACTCGTGAAGAATTAACTTATATGAAATGGTTATATCCATGGACACAACATGTTGTATATGCATAGGAGTGCAATTATGTGTTTATAGTGGTTTGCCCTATAGCTAATGAATGTTGACTAATTTAATTAAAGAGTTTAATTAATTAATCCCATATCATTATAGCTTATAATTTGTAGGTTCATAAGGTCCTTTGCTAGCTCAAACGGATAAACAATGACAAAAAATTTTGAAAAAATAATTTGAAATATTCATATTACTTTAGGGAATACATTTTATATGATACAATTAATATAATGTATATTGCTATATTATAATATATAGTTAATTTTGAATTAAACTACATAATATGGGAAAATTAATGTATTTGAATTTGATTCAAATATTAAATTAATATAAATAGAATTTATATTAAAACTATAGGTTAAAGGTTAACATGAATGATATTCATATTAAAACTATAGGTTATGAGAGAAATGTGCATTTGAATGTGATCCAAATGTTTAATTAAATATTAGATAATTAATTTAATTTAATTTAATTATTTAGTTAATTAAATCAAATTTAATTTAATTAATTTACTTAAATTAAATTAAATCAATAATTCCTCTACATTGTAGGGGAATGAGAGAGGCAAAATGGGAATCATCGCACTCTACGATTAATAACATAGAAGATCTCTAGGTAATGGTTGCTTTCTGTAAGACAGAACACAAACTCTCTTAAGAATTTTCTCAGGAAAATTTTCTCTGCGAAAATTTATCTCCTCCCAAAATTATGTTCCCATTCTTTCTTTCAAAAAAAAAAAAAAAGGTTCCCACAAACTGGTTCTTGCCAAGAGAATGGTTGGAAAGACCCCTTAGAGGCATCCTAGCATTGGAGGAGAATTTGTAGCTTTGGAAGAGGGATTGCTATGGTTTATACAAAGGTATGTAAATTCCTTCTTCCCTTTCATGCTTAACCTAGATTATCTACAACATGTCTGATCTGTATGTTTTTTATTTTAATTTTGTAAATTCTTATTTTCCAATTAAAAACAAAAGCGTGAGACTCCTCAGGTTTCCTCTAAGTGTAAGAGAGACTCCTCAGGTTCCCTCTAAGTGTGAGACTCCTCCTCACCAAGAGGTTTATCTTTCTTTCTTTCAGTGAAGCTCGCTCCACTCTATGAACTTAGGATCCTCCTAAGTTAGAGAATATCTCTCTTCTTTATACACAGACTTGATCAATAATTTCTATCTAAGAACTATCAAGATATAATACTCACAACCTTCTCCACGAAGGTCACACACTTGCAATTCACGTAGAAATCACAAGATAGCGACAATAATGTTCTCCTCACAAACAAAACTCACCAACCCAAGCAAACGCAAAGACAACCCTTGAACATGCATAGTGGAATTGATCAACCAAATGTATGAATGGAAAAAAGTTATGGGTAAGTGAGGACTGAGTGCAAGCATATACTATTGATGAAGTAATAAACTTGGAGTATTCCAAGTGTCAAATCCACATGATTAATTGATTTTTAAGTTGATTATGATTGTGGACCAATGAAAACTTTATATTGTGTTAGGTGAGAAGAAAGCTTAAAATAGTAAACAATGATGATCGAACAAGGGCAAATAATGTTTCAACTTTTCAAATGTCATGCCTTAAGTGATGTGGTCGCATCATACCAGGATAGTGAGTTACACATGAACAAAAATCTACTCCTATTCGGTCTTATGTCAAGTTCCTTTAGGAGGTTCAAGTAGCTAATGCTTAATATTTTCATGGTTAGCTGGATCTTAAATTAGTTCAAGTTCAGTTTCTTTATCCTATGGTACCTCTTATTTCTAAGGTGATAGTCCTATTTCTAGGCTCGAAGCCCCATATCATTTTGTGACATTTGTTTTTACACCCTAATCTTCTCAGCATTAGAGCTCCACTAGATCGTTAAATTGAGTGACCAGTTTAACTTACCAATTTTATCTTTAAATTCAATAAAGAGAATGTGTAAAACAAAGTGGTTTGAAGTGCAACATTACTTAAGCTATAACAACCCCAGGGTATCCACATTGATTAACCCCTAGGAAGATTTAGCACATGAATAATGATAAAATAATCAACTTTATTGAATCATAAATCGTAGCTATAATATAGAGTTCGATGATGAAAAGAAAGTAAAGGAAAATACAAGAAATAATTGAATAGTAAATGTTGAACAATACAACTCAAAATATTTTAGAAAAAGTCCTTAAATTCCTAGTCTTTTTCTAGGTTGATTTCCCTTTTCGTTTTTTAGGCTATTGACTTGAAAAGTTGAGAAAACGTCCAAGGGGACTAGCGCAAACGATAGAAACGACGATGACGGAATTATGATGAATTCGAAGATAGAGAGTAATCTTTTGAAACGAAGAGCTTCTCCTCCTTTTATAGCCCTAAATCGGTTGAGGAAGGCCGAAATTCATGCTCTGAGGTTTTACCAGGTGAAATCGGGGTTGGGCAACTGCTTGAAACGTGAAAATCACAACCACCATTGATTGGGTGGAATTCTGGAAAATAAGGCTCACTGATGCAGCTACAATGAATTTGGTGATACGACTGCATTGAACAAAAATTTTCAATCTAGTCAAAATCACGCGCCAAAGTTCACAAAACCATTCAAAATCAATAAATAACATCTTCTAAGTTTATTAAGATCTTCATAGGCTCATTTTAGCTAATTAAGGCAAAATTAGGGGAAAATACATGCAATAATCCATTTTTCTAAGTATAAGTGTGCAAATAAAGACCTAAAAACATGCATTACATGGTATGTATCAGGAACGCAGAAGGAAACCCTAACAAAATATTCTAAGCCCAATAGATAAGGAAATAAAATCGAAGAGTATAAAATGCTATAATCTTTCCAATAAGGAAACTATCAATTTGAAGAATCTGCATCTTGACATGAACACTTGACTGTCAAAAACTCACCTGTTAAGATATTTTGAAAGACACTCATTGAAGAAGGGCAACATAGTAGCATAGAGAAAACATAAAGAATCCTTAAACAAATATGACCAATAACACAACTCCAACACTTTTGATAACTGAACTCTTCCCTCTATATCTGGTTAGTTCATTTAATAATAATAATAATAATAATAATGTTATGGCACGAAAAATTTAGGCTCTATTAAGTTTGTGTTTATTTTCTCTGAAGCTTTTTATCGTGATTTTCATCTCTCTCCATGAAATATTTGAATTTCTAGCGAGATTTCAAAACTAAAAAAAGTTTATAAAACTATATTTTTTTTTCATGACTTTGTGCATATAATATTGTTATGAACTATGTAACAAAGAAATTCATACGTGAAAGTGATATTTATAAGCTTTTAAAAGTAAAAAATAAAAGAAACAAATAGTCGGCCTTCTATTGTTTATTAACAACACTCATCTCTTTTCTCTCTTTTTTGATTTTTTTTTTTTAAATTGCTTCCTACATAAAACTTGTCTTCCATCTATAGTTGAACTGTTTTACTTAAAAGATTGAGTAGCTAGTTATTTGACATGAAGCTTATTCATGCCTAGTATTTGTTACTCAAGAAAGTTATCATGGAATATGATTGTTTAAGGGCCACAAGCTTGATTTCAAGCAAGAGAGAAACTATTTTGATATATGTTTCCTTTTATGGAAGAGAATTTTTCATTGTACAGCTTTGTTGTTTCCATCAAAGTTTTTTTTTTTTTTTTTTTTTTTTTTTTTTTTTATCTGCCCAAATTCTATTATTTTTTGAAATAATAACAAAACATTTCAGCAAAAGAGGCTTTTATTGGTGAGAGGATTCAAAAATGATGGAAGAGATTATGTTGGTAATGGGGTTTTTCAAAGATATATATTGGTGGACCTCTCATTTTGCTTTGTGGTTATAGACATTATGTGTGTCACCCTTCTTACCAAAGTCATTTAGAGTTTTTTTGTTTTAGTTAAAAGATATGCCAAATTATATATATTATATTATATATATATATATGTATATGTATATGTATATGTATATGTATATGTGTATATGTATATGTATATGTATATGTATATGTATATGTGTATATGTATGTATGTATGTGTATATGTATGTGTATGTGTATGTATGTATATGTATATGTATGTGTATGTATGTATATGTATATGTATGTGTATGTGTATGTATGTATATGTATGTGTATGTGTATGTGTGTATATGTATATGTATATGTATGTGTATATATGTATATATATGTATATGTATATGTATATATATGTATATGTATATATATATATGTATATGTGTATGTTACGAAAATACTCATATTTTTAAAAATTGCAATATTACCTAAAAATTTTTATAATGATTCCAAAATCACATTTCAAGTAAAATTACTCTAGAATTCAGACAGAAAACATGACGTGAAACAATAGGATGATGATCTAAAACATTGTGGTGATCCAAATTTTCGTTATAGGTCACCACCATATCATTTTATGCTCCAACTTTTTTCGAAAATCTAAAGAATCTTCTCTCTAATTGTAGATTTGAAATGTTTCTAAAAGTTTAAAAGTAATGTTGCAATATTTTAAAGTATTGGAATATGTTTTAAAGAAGGGGTAAAATTGAGGGTACCTTTTACAGTCTAAGTTAAAAGATATTTCACTTCACTTTTCATGAGATAAAAATTCACAAAGTATTAAAATAAAATTCATCCATCTAACACTAATTTATATCCTACTCTATTAGTTAAGGTATATATTTCGACTAAAAAGTTTAAGTTCGAATCTCCACCTCCATGTATCGAGAGAGAGGTATAAATATGCTTAGGTTTGAACTTTTTTCCCCTTCTTAATAGACCTAATGTCTCCTATTATTTAAAACAAACATAATTATCAATTTAGTCTATTTTACCTTTAATGTATGAAAAAAAAATCGCAATTAGGTGTGATTTATTAAAAAATTAAGATTCATTTTCATTAATTTTTTTATTAACCTAATTTGGATATTGGACATACTACTTAGATGTAACCCATCCATCAACATTTTAGTTTTATGTATGGATCAAATCATAAAAAAATTACCCATCCTTTAATACATTTTTTTTTAATATATGGAAGACATGGAAGACATTTTTTTGTTCATTGTATAAAACTTTGTTCTTTTCCATCAAAGTCTTTTTGGTGAAGTGATCCCACTTTTTAAGCAAAAAGATTTTTGTTTGGTAAGGGAGTAGATGGTGGACCTTTCATTTTCCTATGTGGCTTGGTATCTCTTCTTATATTCAAAGTCATTTTTTTTATTTAGTTAAAGAAAGATATTTCACATCACTTTTTTTTTTTTTTTTGGGGGGGGGGGGATGTCACTACACACTACTTGACATATGAAACTGATACATGTCATGAAAGACATATTTTTGTAGTAATATTTTAATACTTTTACTTAGTGAAAATAGTCATTTACATGTGTTTTACTCCAATATGTGGTCTTTGATAGCACTGAAAATATGTTACCTTCTTCTGCTTAATTCAGGGTCGTTTAGCTACTTGATTTGGTTAAATTGATCATTTTGGAGGACTCGAGTGTACAAGCAGTCGGATTAACCGTTCGGGACAAAAAGGCACTAAAATGATGAAGATATGAGCTAAATTGATCAAATGAAGAAGGAGTGAAGATTGTTGCCCTGCCGAGCGTTGCAACGATCCCATAAGCCTAAGTTCAATGCTAGGTCAACGCTAGAAGGTAGAATGCCAAGCGTTGCAATGCTCCGGAGATGCTCCAATGCCACCTTCGCACCCCTCGTCAATACTGCCCTCCAACGCTCTAAGATAGAATAGGCAACATTGCAACGCTCCTACAGAGTGTTGCATTGCTACGTAGTTTGATGGACGCATAGCCCCAGCGCGCACGCAACGCAACATCAGGCTAGCGCTGAAACACCTGCCTGACGCTCAACCATTACTCACCGCAGTGTTGCAATGCTCTTCCTAAAGTTGGGATGCTGCAACAATTTTATAAAAGAATAATTTAACTGATGAGATAATCCCCGAGTTCACTGATTCTTGAACGCTGCCACTCTGTCTAGCCTAGTTTTTGCTCTCTTTTTGCACCAAATTTCTGTAAAAAGTCTTTTCCTTTTGCCAATTGTATTGAATTCGAGCGTGATTCAAGGCTAAAGGGTAAGAATTTAGCTTGGGTTTGTTAGTTTATTTTGGTTCCAATTCAATTCTTGAGACTCGTATTGTAATTCTTTGAGTTTTTATTATGAATGAGAATTTATCTTGAGCTTATTCTTCAATTTTCGTGTATGGGATAATCTGACAAATTAGCTGTGCATGTTTAATTGATTGCTTTGATTGACCCTAATTTGTAATCGTTAGGAAGTCGTCACCTAGAAGCATGAGTTAAGTTAGTTTGTTATGTTAATTTGAAATTCGAATGAGCAAGCATTTATTTTCTAATTTAGATAAATCTCGCTCAATTAATTGGTTAGACGATGGAAATCAATTAATTGGCTTAACTTTGCCCTGAATCTTAATGCCTGTTGATTGATTGATTGGTTGAGGATTCTCGCTTTTCTGATAATTAACTTGATTTTATGGACTACCGGTTAGGATTCTAATTGAGTAGGCTAAGTTTTAATTCGAATATTTTCACGCGTCTTTTGAGTAGTTTGTGATAGAATTGATGAGGAATGAACTAAACTATAATTACCCAAGCTAAGTATTTGTTCGATTGATAAATTTTCACATTTGTTTATGTTGCACACTTTTTGTTCTCTAGCAAATTCATTTCAGAATTTCTCACAACCAACCCCCCGCCTTTTTTTTGTTACTTCCTACAAGTTCCAATAATTGAAGAATCCATATTCGGATCTCTATGGTTCGACCTCGGACTTACTACTTATACTACTAATTAGTATAAGGGGTTAGTTTGGTGCATACAAATTTTTATTTGCGTCGGTGCGGGTTCATGAACGACGGTTAATCCGGTGCCCTGCCAGTCTTAGATGGATGACTTAGTCATCTAAAGGTCATTTTATCATCAAAAGCGAGTTTTTATTAGTTTTTGTTGATTTTAAAAGCTTTTATTGGGAATTTTGATTGTTTTGCATAAATTGTTGTCATTACAACCGCATTACCCTAAGTTGATGCATGCGTATCAAAATCCTAATTTATGAAATTTTTTCCAGTCGTCCACAGTTTCTGTTCTCTCGATCCACAACCATTTTTAGCGTCAAAATTGCCTGTAAACCCCTGAAGCACCATTTTCAGCCTCCCTTCAGCCGACTTGGGTCTATATAAGGACAAGAAGCCTCATGATCTCTCAAGCATTCACAAATCATCTTTGAAATGCAACCACCTTTGGACGAGTTCTTACCTTCCCAATCAGAAAAACATTAAGAACAAAATTTCCTTTGAATAACTTTAGCTCTATGTCACCCCTACCCGTGAAAACGTATGGAGAGAGAATATTCATCATTGAAAAGAAAATCCACCCTTGGGAGAGATTGAGAAAGTTAAAGATTATTCTAAGGAGTTCTTCATTGTATTTTCCAACATTTTCTTAGTTTATTTTTGCACTTTTTCATCATCTTTTATTCTTTTGAACCTTTATCTTGTGATGAAATGATATCCATTCATTTCTTATTAATCATGAGCTAAATTCTCTTAGAGATTTAATTATGTGGATACCCTAGGGTTTTAAGGTTTGAACAATGCCTACGCTATCTCTTTGACTTGTGCATTTTCTTTGTTGAATTTATGTATACAAATTGTTAAATTAAATTGGCCTCTTAATTCAATAATGTAGTGGAGTCCTAATACTGAGAAGGTTAGGATATAAATTGATGTTACAAAAGAATATGGGACCAAAAGATTGGAAATAGGTTTGTCATATAACCTTAAAAATAAGGTACGCCATAGGATAAAGAAATTGCATGAAATTAGTCTAAGATACAGCTAACCATTGAAATATATGCATTAAGTGCTTAGAGCTCTAAAGGAACTTGACATAAGATCGAATAGAAGGAGTTTTTTGTCCATGACTAGGTCAACTGTCTAGGTATGATGTGCCTGAAATGCCTAAGGCATATTGCTCGATTGGTTGAAACATAGTTATATCCTTGTTCATCTATTTTGAATCAACATTCAACTTATTCTCTATCTATTCACACAACTTGATTATCGTTAGTTACATTGATTACATTGCCTTCAAAGAACTTAAATTGAAACTAGTCTCGTGGGATTCGACACTTAGAATACTCTAAATTTTATTATTTCATTGAAAGTATATGTTTGCGCTTAGACCATATTGTTAGCTCTCAAAAAGAGCTAATATTCATAGCTTAATTCGGGCTCGTTAGTGGATTTTATGTGTTTATTTCTCTATTTTGTAGGCATCGAGTAACCAAGAGGTAGAATTAATCACTTGGTGAAGAACATGGTTAATTTGAAGCAATTTGGAGTTAATTTGAACATCCGAGCTTCAAAAGAGTTGAAAAGACCAAAATGCCATTAGTTCCACCGAGTTTGAGGCAGCCAACGAGCACCATCGAGTATCATCGAGTAAAAGGCTATCGAGTAATCAAGGAAATGCTATCGAATGAACGAGGATCGAGTATCGAGTCGTCGAGCATCGAGTAGCGAGTATCTGGTAGTAGACGCAGCGTTGCGATGCTCCGAAGTTGAATCACCGCTAGCGTCTCAGCACATCTTGATACTTCACTCCAATGCTTGAAGGTAGAAGCATCAGCGTTGCAACGCTTTTTTAAAGCGTTTCAACGCTGCGATAATTGACGAACATGGAGTTGAGCATGCGCATAAGTGAGCATTGGATCAAGTGTTGGACTTCTTGTCTGACGCTTCCCTCTCGCCGCATCAATGTTGCAATGTTATTCCAAGTGTTGCAACGCTGTGTTAATCACTATAAATATCTCTTCTCGGTCCTAGGTTGAGATATACTGAATTTTGGGGGTATAGGCCGACTCTTGGAGCTGAATGCATCGAGGCTGAAGTCAAGCTTCCTTCTTCTTCTATTCCCTTCAATTTTTAGTATCCTTAGGTTAGTTTTTATTTTATTTTCAAATTATGAATTTGTATTGGATTGTATCCCATCAGTTTGTCTATAAATCGATGAGGTAATCTTTTGGTTAGTTCTTAGATTAAGCATTCTTTGTATTTTGAGGAGTTTCTAGTTCAATTTTTACGCTTTAATCTAGAATTATGTTTTTCTTAAATCTTGTTTAATTTAGACCGGCTTTTATGTGTTGGATTGACGCCCCTATCATGAATGCATGTCCCCGCTAGTTAAATTCAAGCTCGCACGTATCCTTGTATCATCCATGCTTTGAATTTACCTTTGTAGCATAGATTAGATAAGCATGCTTAGGTTTTTTTTTAGGTTGTCCATGAATCTTTGCATCGCACGTTTAATCTAGATTTAAGGAACAAATTGATTATTTGAACACGAATTTCCTGACACTCAACATAGTTGAATCCTGAATCTTAATGCATGTATTTCTAGTTCTTTATGGCTGTTGAGAATCCAATTGCATCTAAGAGTATGTAGTTGGTTAGGGCACGACTTTCTAGCCTTAAATAAGAATTAGGACGCTTGCTTGGTTCGGATTAATTGATTTTCAGGCTTATAGAGATTAATTAATTCACATTGATCGGGTAGCTATGCATGCATAATTCGAATGTATGATATGTTGGCTGAAAACAATGATTTGATTTATATTGAATGGCTATTTGATCCGAGAACTAAATGAATCCATTACCGTTTCATATATCCACTTTCATGCATGTTATCTCTTCCACATCAAAACCCCCCATTTATCGCTCTAGTTATAAAATTAACTTAACGAAACTAATCGCGCTTCTTTGCAGATCGACTCGGACTTACCACTATTACTACGTCCTTGTAGTAATAGGAATAGTTCGGTATTATAAATTTTCTTTTGTTTCGGTTTGGAGTCAAATTAACGACATCGATTCCCGATCCGAACACATATTTACTCTCATTTTTTATCTCACTCATACACAATCGGTCAATCAAAAACTCATTCGCTAAGTTGCAAAATAAACAATATTCCTTTCTTGTAATAACACATTAGCTTTTTTGGAATAAATTTTAGGAAGAATTTCCACTAATGGGAATTGTATTAATTTAAACTCTTAACTAATAATTGTATCAATTTAAACCTTGAACTCTCATATGTATCAATTAACATCCTCATTAAGACTTTAAATTAGAAAAATATCATGTAAAAGATATGGTTGTTTTATTAAACTTCTAAATTGTTATAAGTAAATCAATTTAGACCCTTTGTTAATATTACTTTTGAAAATAGTCAATGTGTTCAATTCTTACACGTGTGTGTAAACTTCTTCAAATGTCATATTAATAAAATGGAATATTAAAATTGATACACGGATAATTTTTAAAGGAAATCTTAATTGAGTTTAAATTTATTTACTTATGAAAGTTTAAGAATTTAATTGATAACATTATAAGTCTTACATGATGTTTATCCAAACCAAATGTAAACGAGGGTATAAATTGATAAATTTATGAAAGTAGAAGAGTTTAAATTAATATAATTATTAGTTGAGAATTTAAATTTAACTTCTAAATTCTAATGCGTGAATTGATATTTTTTCTGTTGAAAAAAAAAATGATATTTTTCCGAAATTTGAGATTTTCAAAAGAGGAAAAACAAAATTGAGAATTACATACAATAAAGACTATTTGAAATATATATAGACACACGATTAAAAAAACCACTTTTTGTTTCTAAACTTTAATGAAAATGACGATTTAATCTCTATACTTCCAAATTTGTTATAATATAATTTAGTTTTTAAACTTCTAAATTTATTACAATTTAGTCTTGATTGTGAATAATATTGTTAAGATTTAATGAAATTTCTTAAGCATGTAAATTGATAAACTATTAAAAGTCAAGTTTGTTGATACATGATCAAAACTGAAAATTAAGTTTTATGAGATTTTTCATGATATGAATTAAATTGTTATAATTTAAAAGTATATACGGACTAATTGTTTCAAAATTTAAAGTATATGAACTAAATTGTTATATGCTAAAGTTCAAGGACTAATTAAATTATTACATATGTGAAAGTACAAGAACTAAATCATTACTTAAATGCAATCTTAAGAATCAAAAGTTGTTTTTAACCCTAATATAGATCACTATCCAAAGGAGAATACAAATGTTGAAATGTTGTTTGTTGGTGCTTCGAACAACCAAGTACAGTTATTTACGATTGTGACCTTAGGGTTTACAGTAGTTCCTTTTTGTGTTCTTTAATTATCGATTTCTTAACAACAAATTTAAACCTAAAGGGCCAAAAAAGGAAATTACAATCGATCTAACATAACTTAAGTACTTAATCATATATTACTACATCTATATTAAATATCAAACCTTTAAACTTCCAACCCTACATTTCTTTTAGTAATACAAAGAAGAACAAAAAATTAAAGAAATAGCAAATCACTAGACACAACAACATCGATCTATGATCTTCAAATTAAACACCAAAGACGTTGAACCAACGTGCATTACATGCCAAAATGTGAGAATTCGAAATAGTGTGAGCAAAAGACAAAACAAAACTTACAACTTTTAAGAGAGGTTACCAAGTTGGACGTTGAGATATTACTATTCTTTTTCTAAAAAAACGTAAGGAGTCGCATAAATCACCATACAACGTTTGAAATAATGCGTGGACCACATTAGAAGTTTGGAAATTCAAATGAAATAGCAACCGTTGGATCATGGATGTGTTAAAAAGTGGACTTATTTTATGAAAGGGAGAGTGGGAGCTGGTATAACGGTAGCTGTCCCAGCAGCTTCCACTTGCCTTTGGAAAGTGGTTTAAATTTGGTGCTAATAAGGACCACTCTATTTTGCCCCCTTTTCCCATTTTTCAAACTTACTCTTTCTTTTTTAGCTTCATTCCGTAGCATTCTGAAACAATTCGTGTTAATCTTGCGTTCGTTTATAGAGATAATCTTCACTCTTTAAAACAGTTCATCATAGGAATTGTCGAAGCCATCAAGTGCTGAATTTTGGGGCTGAGATGTTACACACTATTTTAGCATTTGGTTCTATTATGTACCTTCTAACTTCATTCTTTTATGTTTCGTCAAATGTACTCACAAAATTTATAATCAAAATCTCGTTTGATAATGATTTGATCTTATTTTTAGTTTTTGAATATTAATTGGATTATTGACTATTACTTCTACTTGTTGATTTTCTTTGTTTTGTTAGTTACTTTCTTGATCGTGTTTTTAAAAAATCTCAAGTCAAAATTTGAAAACTAGAAAGCAAAGTAGTTTAAAATCTATTTGTTTTTCTATTTGAAATTTAATTAAGAATTCAAGTATTTGGTTAGGAAGGATGAAAATCATGATAAAGAAGTTGTAAGAATAACAAGCACAAAAATCTAAAATTGAAAACAAAAAACAAGATAGCTGTAAAGCAAGACTGAAATAATGTCGTAACTTAGGAAATTTCTGTTATGTGTTAAAATATTTTCTAAAAACTAAGATTCATTTGGTAACCATTGCATTTTTCGATTTTGGTTTTTGAAATTAAGTCTATTTTCTTACAATTTCTTATATTGTTTTGCATCTTTATTATTTAAAAGAGTTGAATTCTTAACCAAATTCCAAAATTCCAAAATAAATTTTTAAATAATATTTTTTTAAATTTTTAAAATTTTGTTTGATTTTGAAAATATTGATAAAATATAGATAAAAAATTAAAAATATTTAAAAAATAAAAATAATGTTTATAAGCTTAATTAAAAAGAAATAACGTAAATAACACAATTTTAAGAACTCGTATAATATTAATCACGTCGCATCGATTTATCTTATATTAGGTTTATTAGGTACTTTGTTTTGTTTTGTTTTTTTTTTTTATTAGTATATCACTTATTTTGTAAAAGGTAAAATGTAATAAATGGTAAATCTGACTGCCAATTAATTTATTTTATTTGACTAGCAGTTTTGCTGTTCTCTGCAATAAACTTTGAAGTTGTATCATAATTAAAAAATTAATTAAAATAGACATGTAGTAATTGAGAAATTATATACCCTCATGATTGTTTAGCTATCTTTTAATTGATATATTTTTTTTTTCTAAGGAAAATTATAACAAGTAGCTTAATTTCATATAGTAAATTTAAAAGTTGTAGCTCCAATACCAAATATTTAAAGCATTTTAAGGTATGTTCGATAAGTGATCTAAAAATAGAAATTTGAAAATAAAATATTCGATAAAAATAAAATTGTATTTTATGTTTTCAAAGATGTGTTTAGTAGTTGATTTAGACATTAAATTCCAATTTAAACAAATTTTAAAAATGGGATTAAAAATATATTTAGTCATTCACTCATTACTAGATTGAATATAAATTAATACTAATTAATTTCTTTATCTTGTTTTATGTTAATATTTTTGTATAATTATTTTTTTGTAATATCATATAAGAGAAATTCTTATAAATAGAAAAATCTAAAAAATATTTATATTTTATAGCAAAAAGTCCCAAAAGTGTTTGTACTTTTAAATTTTTTTGCTATAAAAATTAAATGTTTTTAAATATTTTTTTATATTTAAAAAGAACTCATCATATAATATATATAACATATTACATATTTTAAAGGGACAGTTGCAAATATAGACATTAGACCCAAAGTATTAGCAGATATAACATAATATAAAAAAATTGTAAATATGACCAAATTTAAATAGGTGATAGATCATATTATTGGTAGGAGTCTATCAACGATAGACCAAATTATTGGTAAGACTGATAGACTTGGGCTGATAGAATTGGGAGTCTATCAATGATAGAAGTCTATTGTTGATAGACTTGTCTATATTTGTAATTTTTTTTTTAAAAAAATGATATTATATATTTGGTTATTATGCAAAGTGAGTTCATTGGAGGCCTGGAGTCATATAGGTTGATAGAGTCAAGCTTGTGTGAGTATATTTTATTATGACAAAATAATGACAAATATTATGACCATTTTTTTAAAGAATAATATTAGGACTTTCATTTTTTTTCTTCTTACAAATATTACGACCATTATTTTAAAGTTTAAAAATTAAAATATATATTTTGAAAGTTTATGCATAGTATTAAGAGTAGTCTTTAAGAATTTTTTACTTTTGTTATGAGTCTTTAAGTTTATGCGTAGTATCAAGAGTTGTCTTTAATAAAATCTTGAAAGTTTATATTATGGAACTAGAATATATAGTTATCTTGAGGTGCAATAATTAAAATAGGTATTTAAAAGTTTTTTAATTGATCTAGCTGGAGTTTTAGGAATGGTCAGATCATCTGAAGGCGTATTCATCTCGTTAGGATACATTACATTTTATGATATTTTTCCAAACGAAATTATAGATCTCACACGATATTTATCTATACGAAATGTAATGGATGGTATAATCTGATACACTACAAAATTTTTGAATTTTAATTAATGCAAACTCCAAAATTTAGCAATATAAACTAACATTTTTCAAAAAATTATTATACAAAATATAATAAGTTAATAAGCACATTGGTGGATTAAAGTTCAATACCTGTTTATGAACTGATTTGAGAATAAAAAAAGCTTAAGTGGATTTAATAATTTACTCTTTAACAATTAATTTTATAAACACTACCTCTAAATTTTTTTTCATTGTTTTTAGAATCTATTTTTACTCATATTTTTAAAATCCAAATCAAAATTATAAAAACTTTAAATTAAATGTCCAATCATCTATAAAAACCTATTAAATATAGAATCAATGTAATTTGAAAATGGACCCATTTGATTGTTTAGTTGTGTTCTCATTGACATATGGGACTCACGTCCAAATTTGTAAACAAAAAATGCAAATCGATTGATGAGCGGAAGAAGATTAATCTGATTGCGTTCGAAAATTACAACGTATCAATACCAATACCATTACGGTTATGATTATGGTGATGGTTATCATCATTGTTACTGTTTCAAAGAAAAAAAAAAACTATGAATTTTGACCAATTTATGGTTACCGTTACCATAATGGTTACGATTTGACCCTCAGAGATAAAGATAACCATCAAGGTAACACAGTAAATTTAACAAAATTTATAATTTTAGGTAAACATAATAAAAAACAATCCAATTACATTTGCGATTTTAGACTATTACGATTAATCTATCCATGAAAATCCATTACGATTATGCCAATTTTTATTATGAATTACCAATTTTCATTGCGAATTGGTAAACTTAGCCTAAAGTTAAAAGATTTACTACAAATATGTTAGTTGAGGGACTAACTTGTAATTTAACTTACTCAAAAACGAAACCTTGTAATTTAAAAGAAAATAAAAAAGAAAAAAACTAGTCAATTAGTCATAGAGAGGAAGTCAAATTAGAGGTCCCACAATCACATGATAATCCTTCATCTCATCAGATCAGACGGTACCAAACAGTTCAAAAATCAGATCACACCGTACAGAATCATCTCTCTCTCTCTTTTTTTTTTTTTCTCTTCACTCTGTTTTCTCTCTCACAGTCCAAAATCAAATTCAAGCTTCTTAAGTTCTTCTCTAAGCTCAAAACTAATCTTCATCTCTCTCGTTTAAATCTCTGCTTAAACCCCACTCTTAATCTTCTTTTCTCTCACTACCCATTTCCCCATTTCCCCATTTCCCCATTTCCCCATTTCTCTCTCTCTTCTCCATCTTCTTCTTCTTCTTCCTCTGTTCCCCATTTCCCCTTCTGGGTTTCGCCATTCCTTAGGGCTGCAGCAGAGAAATTCGCTTTATGACAGAGGGCGGGAAAGTTCTGAGCTAGATCTTTAATGGCGAGTAGTAATCACATTAACACCACCGCTTATGGTGCGGATGTTCTCGACTCCGCTAAGCTTGCGCTTTCCTCCTCTGCTTCTTTCAAGGCTGCTCGCAAGAAGCCTAATGTTGCTGCTCCGCCAATTTCACGTGCTGGCTCTGATGTGGATGACATTATTACTCTCTTGCACGGCTCTGATCCAGTCCGCGTCGAGCTCAATCGCCTCGAGAATGAAGTTCGAGGTCCTTTTCCTCTCCCTTCTCTGTTCGCTTTTGTTTTGGAAATGCTGGTGCAAAATGGTTGTTGTTCATATGAATTTGATTTAATATGTGGGGGGTTCTTTTTCTTTTGTTCTGTTGGGATTGAATTTGGTGTTTTTTTCCATCTGGGGTTTGTGTTTTGTTGTTTGTTTCTCCAGATTTGATTTGTTTGTTGCCTTCAGATTTTGGATCGATTTTGAATTGTGTGCATCTACCTTTTGGATAATTTTACTGTTCTTCTGAAAAATAGAATCGGAACTGGGAATTTATCAACCTTGGAGAAAATTAAGGATGGAATTCTGCAATGTACGTCATTTTAAAGATTCGAGCCGTGTATTTGCTATGAGCTACCAAAATTTTCTGCATCTTGATTTCATGGTGTTTCTGATTTCATTTCTTTACCTTGATATTTTGTTCATATATATATGCATGTCTTTTGTATATTGGATTGTTTATTTATATTCTAGGTTTATCAGTTCATAGTTGAGGAAACCACTTGATATGGTTGAAGAGAATTTCAATTTGTTTTGCATAGAAGAAAGCAAGTCCCTATTTTCTAGCTTAATTATTAGGATGTATTTTCTCCTGAAAATGTTTAGAGGGTTTTTATTTATTTATTTTTTCAACTTTGGGTTTAAAAAAACCCAGCGGTCTTAAATAAACATAATACCAAATTTCTACGTGAGCTCTCCATCTGGAAGCCGGCAATCGTGTAACATTTTTTAATAAAATTTTTGCAGAAGTTCCTATATTTTCCATTACCCCCTTGAAGTATTACTGATTCCTTCTATATTTACGCTAAAATTTGTTGAACATTAATTTTTATGGGATCATTTTGGAAAGAACTTTGTGCCTTAATTTTCTTCTATAGTACAACATGCGTACGTTAATATCTCTGTGAGGTACTCTTATCTGTTTCAAGCTTTAATTAGTTGTTCTCTTTGTCACTTGTGTTTGGGCAACTTGTTGCTCATTATTTTTATTTCATTGCTCAACTTTTGAACTTAGACTGTCAGATCGTATTGACGGCTGTTATTTGTGGGTCTTATGTTTTGAGTGTGGGTTATAATTTTATCACTGGCGGTATATTGACCCCTACACCTAGGGAGGTTGAAATAGAACTGCCACCCATTATGTCTTTATTATCTGAGATTGTTCGAGCCAACTTTGATAAGTTAGAAATTTTGAGAAAGCATTTAAACAGAGTTGAATTCATGTCACCCGGAAAAGTAATTATTTTCTAAACGAAATTGTAAATGACCTTTGTTGTATTCTTACACTATGTCGTCACTCAACATTGGTAAGTGTAAGCTTTCTGCAATATTTAACTACAATTGGTTATTACTTTCAGTCTTTCACTACAGACTGTTAGTGATACCTGCACATATCAGATTATAGTTTGTCTTATTGAAGATTACAGTAAGGCAGTTTCTCACCGAACAATTTACCTTGAGAATAGAACTTATTGGCTTTTTCCCCCATAACTGATTTTATGGCTTGCATTGCATCTTGCTTTTCTGATAATGCTTGTTTTTATATGTTGTACAATGATCTTAAGCTTATCTATTACTATTATTTACAAGTAGCGCGATTGCTTCCTTTTAAATGGTCATTCTTTATTGAATGTTTGCCATTTCATATTCCTTATGCCAAACCTTTTCTAAGTTTTGAAAATGTTAAATGGTCTTCTCTCATGTTCTAAAAAAGAAGCATGACGAGAATGAGAAGATTCTTAGGTTTCTATTGCACTAGTACTACTTTTTTTGGGAAAATATTACTAGAGAGTAATCTCACATATGATAGATTTAAGAAAGTGATGGGTTCCAAGTACTATAACAAGAGCCTAAGACTTTGGTTTTTAAATCATCCCAATTAGAAATACTTTAAGCCAAATACTCACTCTAGTTGTGTTAGTGGAAGCTTTGAGAGTGTATTTTGTAATTCGGGTCGGAGAGTCAATTTTGTGTGATTGTAATAATTTTTCAAATAGTGGAATTTCTTTTCAGTGTGTTGTGGTTTTTGTATAGTTTTGGAGTTTTCTTGTAAATTCTTGTGTTTCTTATTTTTATTACTTCTTTTAATTTCTTTGTTAATTTTTGTTTAATCCTGCAGTAGAATTGAGAATTTTATTTCCCGACATATTGGACCATTAGATCTTATTAATTAGTTTTTTTATATATGCAGATAAAGATAGGGAACTGGGGGAGGCTCTTGCTGAAGTTAAGTCGTTAAAAAATTCAGAACGGCTCAAAGAGAAGGCAGTTGAAGAGGTACTATTTCTGTTTTTTATCAACTTTCACAGTTCTTAATTTATTATGAACCAAAATAGAATACCAACTGAAGCATAGCTTAACTAGTTATGCCCCATTGACCTAAAGGTCTTAGGTCCCAATCCCTATTCCCCATATATTGTTGAACTAAAAAAATCCAAAATGAGGCAAAAAATCGACAAATTGCTGCTTTCAAAGGAAACGATCATGGTAGCTTTCCTTTCACGGTAAATTTTCATATTTTCATAAAAGTTATGGAAGTAGTTGATATGCTATTGATGGTCCATGGGTTCAATAGCATATCAATATGCTATTGATTTTGCGAACCCCAAGCCATTTCTTCAATGTATTCTTTTCTGACCATTCTTCATTGTTTAATTTACAACCTTTGGATTAGTGATATCTCACCTGTGATGGTAAGAAATGAGGCAGTAGATTATACTCATTTTCTCTCTTGGACCCATATTCTCAGTTAACGGACGAGTTGAAGAAAGTAGATGAAAAGCTCAAGGCTTCTGAAGCTCTTTTGGAAAGCAAGGTAATGTATAAGTTGATATTATCTCTTGATAGGTGTTCATATTCCCATAACCATCCCCTATTACTACATCGACTAATGCCATTATTTTCATCGTGAATGTAGAATCTTGAGATCAAGAAGATTAATGATGAGAAAAAAGCTGCATTAGCTGCACAATTTGCTGCTGAAGCCACCCTTCGAAGGGTACACGCAGCTCAAAAAGATGATGAAATGCCTCCAATTGAGGCCATTATAGCTCCATTGGAGGCAGAGCTTAAGCTAGCCCGGTTGGAGGTAGAATTAAAACTTGTCTTACATTTTTCATCTGAGTGTACATTGCCATGTCATTACAACTTTTTTTTTTTCAGCTCATGTCCAAGTCAATGAGAGTAATTATTTCCCATATGTCTCAGAAAAGATATAAAGATCTTTTGAACCTTGGAATGTTTGTCTGGTTTCTAGGTGGCAAAGTTGCAAGACGACAATAGAGCTCTGGATAGACTTACAAAGTCCAAGGAGGCTGCACTACTTGAGGCTGAGAGAACCGTCCAGATTGCTTTGGCAAAAGCATCCCTGGTTGATGACTTACAAAATAAAAACCAAGAATTAATGAAGCAAATTGAAATATGCCAGGTTTCTAAGTTCTTGAGTAGTTTTCAGGCCACCTCTTTAATTATTGGTGTACACTTAGTTGTTAAATATCTGACAGAATGCTTGGTTTAACTTGTATACTCCACAATGTTAGGAGGAGAATAAGATACTGGACAGGTTGCACAGGCAAAAGGTTGGAGAAGTTGAAAAGCTCATGCAAACTGTCCGTGAGCTAGAGGAGGCTGTCTTGGCTGGTGGTGCTGCTGCCAATGCTGTGCGTGATTACCAACGAAAAGTGCAAGAGATGAGTGTAATAATCCTGATTTAAATTTTCAATTATTTTCATTCTTAGTACATGTTATGAATTTTCTGATCAACTTAATATATTGTTGCTTGTATAGGAAGAAAGAAGAACTTTAGAACGTGAGGTAGCTCGTGCAAAAGTTACTGCCAACAGGGTTGCTACCGTTGTTGCTAATGAATGGAAAGATGCAAATGATAAAGTGATGCCAGTAAAACAATGGCTTGAAGAAAGAAGATTTTTTCAGGTATGTCATAGCATGCAGATGTTTGAGATACCTGGAATGAGTTTCTTAATTTAATTTTTAAGTTGAATTTATAGGTATTGAACTATTGAAAAGGCTATAAATAATGGAATGAACCCAAAAGAGTACAAGCTCTTACATAATCATAAATCCCTAAAGCTTCATTTTTTTTAAAAAAAATATATATTTTTTACAGGATTTAGACTTAACTTGGACAGATGGGGTCTATTTTGCTTAAAAACTTCTACAACTTAGACAACAAATGGGTTCAGTAGACATTGAAAGAGAGAACTGTAAGAAAAACCTTCAAAAAGGATTTGGACTCCAAATATGAATATCCTTTCCCCCTTGATTCAACTCAAACTCCTAAAGTTTAGCATTAGAACTTTTTTGGTACCAATATACCATCAAAATCCAAATGTCTACTACGCTTCTGCATGTATCTTTTTTTTTTCCTCTTTAATTTTATTAATAGGGTAATTACATTTTTGGTTCCTGAGGGGCAATATGTCAATTTCGTCGCTAAGTCTTAAAATTGTGCAATCTTACTCTTCAGGTTTGAGGAAATACTCAATTTTCATGCCTAAATTAACATCTCTGATCTGATGTGACAAATTTTAGGATAAAAATAATTAAAAGAAAAAAAATTAACTTTACAAAAACTCTCCCTCTCTTTCTCCACCGATCCCTTTCTTGGCACAGCTCACCACCACCTCCCCCATCTTCCATTGTTGCCACTCGCCATTACCACTAGCCACCATTGCCATCTTCTTTTTCAAAAGGCACCGCCCCCCACCCATTCTTTTTCTTCTTCAAAACCCACGGCTTTTTTCTTTTTCAATGTCACAGCTTATCCCTTGCACACTGATGCTTAGACCATGATTCTTTGTTGCAACATTAATGACGCTATTTAGGTGCAGCCCACTACATGAAGGCTTTTTTCTTCTTTAGCTGAAAATGAAACATCTCCACCCTATCCTAATCTCTAGAAGGGCCCACGGATCTACATCACAAAATAGTTTGATCTCATTTGGGGGAACATTGTTCATGTTATTGGCAATGGTGTTGCAACATCCTTTTGAAATGATACATGGGTGGAACTTCTCCCCTTAAGCATGCTTTCCCTAGATTATTTGCACTATCTGGCCATAAGATGGCATCAATTGCACACTGCTAGAAAATTGATTTTGAATCATGGGACCTTGGTTTGAGATGCAATCCTAATGAAGTGGAGATTCTTTGAGTGGTCTTTACCATCCACTTTGCTACAGCCCCCTACTAGACCCTTGGTGGATGACTCATGGAAATGGAATCTGGCCAAGTCCGGCCATTTCACCACCAAATCACTCACTCAACGCCTTGCATCATGTGGACATGTGTAGAATGTTGCTCTATATAAGAATATTTGGAAAGGTCCCAATCCCAAAAAGGATTCGTTTCTTTCTTTAGGAGGTCAGTCATAGTAGTATCAATATTGCTGATGTTCTTCTCAAGAAGACTCTTTGGATTGTGTCTGCTTCGAGTTGGTGTTTCCTATGTCACAATTGTGGTGAATTCATTATGCACATACTGGTGTTTTGTGACTACGCACAATCGTGGTGGCTGAGAATTTTGTCCTACTTCATCTATCAAGTGGTTTTCCCAAATGACCCTCTAATATGCTTCTTATTACCCATCCATTTAAGAATGAGAATGCTATTATGTGGACCTTCATCATCAAAGCCTACTTTTGGCTCAGGTGGAATGAACGGAATCATCATATATTTGAAGATAAAGAATCGGTTTTCACACATTTTTTGATCAGCTTTTGTATACATCTTTCTCATGGTGTAAATTCACATTTTTTTTCTTTTGTTATTACAATCTCACATCTCTTATATCTCATTAGCATTGCATTATGTAATCTCTCACGGCTCATATTGTCCTTTTGTAATTTTATATGATCAATGAAATTATGATTGTCTGTTTCTCATTAAAAGAAATCCCAATCTCTAGAATAAATTCTAAACCCTTCAAAACAAAATAGAAACTGCAATAATTTCTCTAATTAAAGCCCAATTCAACGGAAGTAACTGCAATTTCAGAAAAAAGAACGAATTAGATATAGAATTAGAATTAGAATGCATTTTGCCCTGTCTCGATATAATGATAAACCTACACCTCCAGAAAGAGAATTAGAAGCCTGAAGAAGGGGAAAATTTCCGTCTATGCATAAAATTTCTCCAAGGGATTGTCATTCCACAGTAGTGGTGATGCAATGGTGAGGGCAAACATCTTCAAATATGCAGAAATCCAAGAGAGGCTAAAACAATCCGTCGATCATCATAGAGGGAACTAGTAACATTGGAAGATTTGAAGATGTCATAGTTGAAGGCAGTGATAATGGAGACCTTAAGGTGGCAATTTGTAGGACTGTTTCTTCCTAAGAATATTTAGTTGGCGATGGCTAGAGGATAAAGGTGTCATCCTAATACTTTAGGATCATTCAATATATAAGCGACTCATCTGTAAGAGAATCCCAAAATTTTTCCTTATTTTTTAGGTTAAATGGTTTTAAGAGTCATGTCTAGCCGTGTCCAAGCTGTGTTTGTAATTAGAATTTTTTCCCAACATGTTTTTAGTGTGTCAGACACATACTCGAAGAGTGCTGAACATATCTGCGATAGACATGGATACTTTGCTGAACACAAAGTGTCCATGGTTGATGGTTCATAGATTTAGGGTTTATAATCTAATTTGATGGCCTATTTTTTCCTTGTAGAAATAGGATTAAAAGAGGTTTCGTTGTTAGAAAGAAATACCAACGTATTCTGATATTCACTTATAATCCTTGAGAGATTCAGATTCCTCATCATACAACTTTGGGCTTTTATTTATTATTTTTTATCTGAGAGTTTCTAGATCATCAATCAACCCAAAAGCATTAATAGGTTACAGTAATGATAAATTTAACTATACCAATAATATAGCATTCCCTTACACTTGTGAGTTTGAAAATTTGTAGAATACTCAACAAGTGGAAATCAAATTAATTGGGAAGGAAATGACTTTAGAGGGGTTTGAACATATGACTTCCTATAATACTATATTAAATCACCCGTCAATCAAAAAGCTTAAGTTGATATGTCCTTCTAGGTTTTCAAGAGATTTAAAATAATGTAATTGTTAATAGAAGTACAAAAAAAATCTTCCTATTAAAAAATAGAAAAAGATATCAATTTAGACCCTTAAACTAGCTTTTTTCCAATAGAGGAAACCATCACAACACACTTTTCATCAAAAAGATGAAAGCAAAGATGGATGGATGGATGGATGGACGGAGGAAATTCCTTTCAAAAGGGGGTAGAGTTGTGTAAGGGTCCTAGTTAGGGATATTAGTATGGTATTAGTAGGGGGCATAAGGGTAATTAGTTAGGGAGTTAGTGTTTTTGGTGGTAAATTGAAGAAGAGGAATCGAGGGAAGGAGACAATTGTTGAATGATCTAGGGCTCGCGTTGGCATACTCAAGAGGACTAGAGGAGAGGTTCCAACTACCTTTATTACTGGGGTTATCTCGTAGTTCTTCATCTTGTATATTTCAATGTATTTTAGATCTTATTTAGTTAGGAGGTAGCATAATAGATTCTTGCAAAGTGTTAGCTAATACACTAAGAAAGGTTTTCGAGTATGATGTGAATCCAAATATTGATCCATTGATATACTCGAAGGAGCTATTATAAGAAGCAAGGCAAAGAAACCATCATGGATTGGCCTAGTGGTAAAAAGGAGACATGGTCTCAATAAATGGCTAAAAGGTCAAAGGTAATCCATGGTGGCCGCCTATCTAAGAATTAATTTCCTATGAGTTTTCTTGACACCTAAATGTTGTAGGGTCAAGTGGGTTGTCCCGTGAGATTAGTTGAGGTGCGCGTAAGTTGGTTTGGACACTCACAGATATAAAAAGAACCAAAAAAAAAAAAAAAAAAGAAGAAGCAATGCAAAGAAGATTCAAAGAGACTTTCACAATAATTCTTCAAAGTTAGCTAATGCACATTAAGAGAAATTTTTGAGAAATTTACGTATAATGTTACTTTGATGAGTCAAGAAGAGAATGGAATGAAGATGACACGGGAAAAGTCGTATAGTTTGAAAAATGACACGGAAGATGAAAAAACAGTGCAGAAATTGTGAATAAAGTGCTGACAGAAATGAACTGTTTTGGAATTTGTGATCTCAAATCTTATCAAATGTGTTCATCAATTCAGCGCCTTGTAGAGAAGATATTTAAGGCTATTTAGAGCAGTCGTATTTTTAGTCTTGCATTTTAACTTTTCAATTGATGTGCTTCGAGTTTCAAGTTCCTAGGACTTATTTTCTATAATTTGTATTTATTTGTTTTTGAATGACTTTTAGTTTTCTGACCTTTGAACGTCCATTAGCTTTTACAATGGTTTGTAATGCTCTTCAAAATTCAGATTAATGATATCCAAAATCTTGTGTTACTTCAACCCCTTTGGTGTTGTCTTTTTCAAACTACAATGATTTGATGATTAAACCGATTTATTAGATTAGTTTTGATCAAATCAATTCTAGACTGAATTGTTTTAGGATCTAAGAGTATCATAGATTCAGAGTAACTATCTTAGATTCTAAGTTCGATCTAAAAATTATTCATCCTTCTAACTAAGCTCTTGGTGGAATCAATCGGTAAGTTAGCCTTATTTTTTAGTGTTTTCAAGGATCCTAGAAGGACCTCTAGCCTTGCATAAATCTAGCTTATTGGGTGCTTATTAGACTATCTTTGAGGCACAAGGGGCTTTTGTAGCAGGCAAAGCAAATCTTGGATCAGGTCTTTATTCCCAACGAAGCCATTGATGATTGATTATAAAGTTTGGAACTAGGAAGAACTCATCTTTAGGTTCGATTTTGAAAAAGCTTATAATCATGTCAATTGAATTTTTTTGGACAAGATCCTCGAGAAGAAGGCTTTGGTTATAAATGGAGGTCTTGGTTTTGGTGTTGTATCAGAATAGTTAAACTTTCTACTTATATATAGTAGTCCTAAGGGTAAGGCTCTTGCTTCGGGAGGTCATAGGTAAGGAGACCCTTGATCTCTTTTCCTTTTCTTCGTGATGGGTGGATGTACCAAGTAGAATGGTTTCCAAATGTGTTGAAGGGAATATAATTGAAGGCTTTGAAGTAGGTAAGGACAAGGTGACCCCCTCTCATCTCCAATTCGCATATGACACACTCTTTTTCTGTTTGGGAAAGGAATTTTTGCTAATCTTGAATCACACCCTTGTTTTGAAGTCAATAGAAGTAAGTGTCTGATTATGGGTCTGAATAGCGATCATGAAAAGGTGAGAGTGGGCGAGATGGGTGTCCATTTGACAATGTATCTTGATCTGTCTCTTGGAGATAATACGAAGCATATGTCTTTTTGGAGTCTTGTGGAGGATATGGTGAGAAAGAGATTAACTTCCTAGAAGAGAAGTTTCTTCACAAAGAAGGGGGACTTTCTCTTGTTTGATTGGTTTTAACTTAAGTGTTAACCCCTTTTACTTTTTATCCCTCTTTAGAGCTCCGTGTTTGGTGTAATAGCTCGAAGAAGTTCACGAGGGATTTCTTCGAGAAGGCTTAGAGGAAGGCAAAGAAGCTAACTTGGTGAACTGGGAGATTATTGAGAAACCCGTTCACCTGGAAGGATTGGAATTAGGGAGTAAGAACTTGTAATTAGGAAATTATTGGCAGAATGGTTATGGTGTTTTCCCCCTGATTCGTCTTGTGATCTAGGATTATTGTGAGCAAGTCCGAGTATGACCCTCATCTTTTTTATTGGATTTTGGGTGGGATCAAAAGAACATCTAGAAATATGTGGAAAGAAATATCTTATGAGCTACCTTCTTTTTTAGATCTTATTCAGTGTGTGGTGGTCGATAGACTCGACATGTTTATTTTTTTTTTTTTTTGTTTTTTGTTTTTTTTGGGAGGATAGGTAGTTGGGAATCACCCTTTGTGCAACAGATTTCTTAACCTTTATCATTTATCTACTATTTGTTAATATTCTGTTGTATTCATAGAGCTCATCCACTCTTTTGTTCGGTTTTTTCATCCTTTGTCTGATATGGAAATGAAGGGGGTTATGCCCCTCCTTTCCTTACCGGGGAATGTTGAGCTTAGATAGGGGAGAAGGGATATTCATATTTTGAGTTCTAGTCTTTCTAATGGATTTTCTTGTGAATCTTTCTTTCATCATTTATTGGATCTCTCCTCTTATGGAGTCAATTTTTTTCGTTTCTTTGGAAGGTGAAAATCCCAAAAAATGTGAAGTTCTTTGTCTGACAGATTATTCATGGAAGAATCAATACCTTGGATAGACTCTCAAGGAAGTTTCCATCCTTGGTCAGGCCTTTTATTTTATTTTATTTTTTGTCCGAGAGGGAGGAAGATTTGGATCATTTTCTTTGAAGTTGTAATTATGTCTGCCCGATTTGGAACTACTTTTTTGGAGTGTTTCTTTAAAAAGAAATGAGATTCTTTATTGATAAAGCGACAAGATATTAATGCTCAAAGTACATTGCAACTTAAAATAAGAACTACCAAAATAGATACAAAATTTCTTTGGAGTGTTTGGCATCCATTTAGCTCAACACATAGCTTTTAGTGATATGATCAAGGAGTTCCACCTACATCCAAGAGGGTTTTTTTTTTATTTATTGAAATGTTAGGATGTGTGCTCTGTTGTGGGAGAAAAATAATAGAATTTTTAGAAGGATTGAGAGGGATCGAGTTGATGTATGGTCCCTTGTGAATTTTAATATGTTTCTTTTTGGAAGTTGGTGTTGAGCTTCTTTTGTCAAAGAAAAGAGGAAAAAAAAAAATACTGAAGTGATGTAAGGGCATGCACAAAAGTAGACAAACAGCCCACAAAATAGCAACTCCAACCTACAAAAAGGGCTTCTAGTCCAGAAAAATAACACCATTCCAAACGCAGTCTCTGATCATCTTTTCTATAGATTGTCATATTATTCAAGGCTCTGAGGAGGAGAGAAATAATAGATAGGTAAGGTATTAAGAATGTGTAGGAGTTCTTGTTACGGATGTAAGTATAGTATTAATAAGGGACATAAGGTAATTAGTTAGTGTATTTAATTATAAATGGAGCGAGGGGGATTGAGCGAAGGAGGCAATTGTTGAGTGATCTAGGACTTGGGTTTTCATACTCAAGAGGGGAGGTTTCAAGTACTTTTGCACTTGAGTTATCATGTAGTTCTTCATCTTTTATATTTCATAATATTCCAGATCTTATTCTAGTTTGGAGGTATCCTAACAAAATCTTGTACACACTAGTATAATGAGATTGATGGGTCTAAAATCCTTCACTTTCATTTCCTTCTTTTTTTAAGGATAAGACAAATAAAAATTTCATTCTAGGTGCTATCCACTATCCCCTCTCAGAGAACTACTTAAAAACCTCATTGAGATCATCCTTGACAAAGCCCCGTTACTCTTTAAAAAGGCCATAAAAAAATCATCAGCCCAAGAGACTTATTCCTATCACATCCAAAGACCACACTTGATTTTGTTCAAGGACAAAGGTGCTACCAACTATTAAAATTTGAGTCTCAGGAATAGGATACCAATCAATTCTGGGCTTGGAGACAAACAGGTCAGAGATTCATGAAGAAGATCTCCTCTTCCACCCTTCATACTCCTCTGACCACCTCACCTCCATCATTCTTGAGAATTCCAATAAAACTATTGGTTTTTCTACAATTAGTTAGTTGTGTGAAAGAAGGTCATGTTGCAATCCTCCTCTTTAGCCCATCTCACCTTCAACTTTTGTCACCATCTATAACTTTCTTTCCTAACCAGCTCTGCAAACTCTGCCTTAAGGATAACTTGGTCTACTACACAAAATTTTCAATTTCCTTCTCTTCTTTTAACCAAGCTTTGTTTGCATGGGGTGGTTTTCATGAGTTTGTTGGAAATGGATTTTTTCTGCTTCAGATTTTCTACCATAAACTAAATCAATGGATTTCTTATTTTGTGGGTCTTAAGTACATATATTTTCTAGAGCTTCAGCTTTAAATAGCTTTTGCAAAATTTTCAAAGGATCAGATTTTTTGTTTTCAGATCTGGGATTAAAAACCAGATCTGAGAAATAAAAAGATGATGGAAAAGAATGAAGAGGAAGAAGAAAGGAAGAAGAAGAAGAGAGAGATGAGGGAGGAGAGGTTGAAGGGGAGAGATTTTTTTATTTTATTTTTTTATACAAAATTTCACACCAACGTCCGTTAATTATTTTCTAAACGTTGGAGACTTGATTTTTCAATTTTGAAACTTGGGGACTTATTTGGCATAAATCTCAAACCTCGTGGACCAAAACTGTAATTTACCCTTAAAAGTACATGGAGTTGAAAACATTTCTTTGGAAATTCATCCCTGACTGCATATTAGTTCGGTGAGTAGGCTTTACAAAGTTATTTCCAAGATCTTGGCAAAAGGAATAAGATACATAGTCTCTCTCTCTCTCTCTCAATAATTATTTTGGGATAAGAAATAAAGAAGGTATATTGTTCGAGGGAGAAGAAAAAAACAAAGAAGGTATGTTAATACTCACAAAAGGGAACACAGCCTACGGTCTGAGGGCAGTACAATTTTCCTTACCTAAAGTAGCTTTTGTGATGGGTAGGCAATTTTTTTGTCAAGTCCTGGTTGCTAACATGGTCTTACAGGAATATTGTGCTAGAAAGAAGGAATGGGTTAAATTAAAGATTGATTTCAAGAAAGCTTATAATCTTGTGGACTGGAAGTGCTTGGACAAGGTCAAAAGTTGCTTATCATTGGACTTTCCTAGTATCAAAAGTTTGCGTACTTCTATCTGACCTTGTATGTAATTCCAACCTTCTTTTATGACTGGCTACTGGTTGTTTATAAGTACAGTAAAAATTTGTTAAAGAGGGGGAGGCTACTGTTAGCATGTAAGTAATAATAAGTGAGTCCTTTGCAACTGACTTAATTGGTGGCATATGGATGGTAGTGACGATATTAAGCATGACCTTTATACATGGGAGAGGAGTGAATCTAGTAAGTTATGGGAAACTAGCGTAAATTGAGGTGTTGTTTAGGTTAGATTGAGGTTGAGAGGGAAGTTTTCTAATTTTTCCTTAGGCTTTGTACTTCTCTGAACTCTCTTAACTCAGCAAGTTATATAAAAAATGGTATTGAAGTAGTGTGATTCTAGAATGTGGCTAAAAGAAGAATATAACTGAGATTAGCTGCCTTGGAAAAGGTTGCCACTGTACAGAACACTATTGAGAAAGTGCTCGAGAAATCAAGAACTCAACAACAAATCCTTGGAAACTGCGCATAAAGGGGTACTAACTAAATGCAACTGCTAAGGAAGGAGGAAAAAGGGGTGGTACTAACTAAATGCAACTGCCAACGAAGGGGATACCAAGAATAATATTGATGGTTGTACGTTTGGGGAAGTTGGCAATGCATATTTTCTATGGGAGCAATTCAAACGGTTGGTTGCATAGGGGTGAATGATACTTCGTAGAAATTCAGTTGATGGAGATGGAGAAATGCAAGTGTAGGTTCCTCTGTAACTTAGTTGTCTGGCGGGAATGGAAGTGAATCTAGCAAGTAAATAAGGAAACTGATGTATTATTCTTTTAATGTACTTGTGTAGTTCACGACCTTGCTCGAACAGGATCTGTTCTATAGGTTTTAAAACTGTACTTGTATAGTTCATCTGTAATTATTCATTTTTTATAAATTTACTTACAAAAAATATGAACTTTGTATATTGAATCAAAACTCTTGAACTTTCAAATGGTGCAATAATAATGCCCCTAAACTTTTCAGAAGAGTTCAAAATTATTCTTACAGTTAGAATATGGATGGAAACCATTATCTATACCTTCGACAATATGCCTCGTTTCAATAATACTCATGAATTTATAAAAAAGAAGTTATTACCCTTACAAATAAAAGAAAGGAAATGGCTTTCGTCTATATGCTAACGCTTGGGTTGGTGCCTCATCTCCTCTTAGTCTTATGACTAAGAGTCTCTTCCTTTTGTTGCCATTTCTGTTTATGAAGCATTTTAAAGTTCCAGTTCAGATTAAGCTTGAACCTTTTTACTCCTGAAATTAATTATAAGTATTTTGATGGCCGTAATGATTTGCAAAGTGGAACTTGGTGGTAGCTACATTATTCGAGGATGTACTTGTGATTGTAAAACGTGTTATTCTTATTTAGTTCCATGAATAATAGCTATATTACACAACTTAATTAATGTTGTCTCGCATACACTTGCAGGGAGAAATGCAGCAACTTCGTGAAAAACTAGCAGTTGCTGAACGCACTGCAAAAGCTGAAGCACAAATGAAAGTGAGGAAAATTAACTTTTTCAATCATTTATCAGGGGTTTATACCTGTCAAACTATTTACAAATTTTGTTGCATTTGTTGATCGGCAACTTAGGAAAGATATCAATTACGCTTCAAGGTTTTAGAGGAAAGGCTTAGATCGTCTAATGGCAACCCAAAAATTATTTCCGAAGGAAGAAGCACAAGCACTGGAATTTCCAGACGTCAATCTCTTGGAGGAGCAGAACTGACTAGACTGTCTTCAAATGGCTATTTATCAAGGAGAAATACAAACTCACACACGGGGTCGCTCCAGTCAAACAGTGCCAGTGCATTGTTGAAGACAACAAAAATCTCTTCGAGATCATTTGATGGTGGTAGTAGATCACTGGAAAGAGATAAGCTCGTACAAGATGCAGTAGTAAAAGATAACTCAGCCACAATAACCAGTGGTGAGATTCAATTTTCTGAGACAACTGCTCCATATGAAGAGAATGAAGACGGTATCCCAGTTGAAAAAACCAAAACAGAGCAAGAAGATTACGTTTCCGGAGCATTGTATGACATGTTACAGAAAGAAGTCATATCTCTTAGGAAAGCTTGCCATGAAAAAGATGTAACCCTCAAAGACAAGGATGATGCAATTGAGGTTAAGATTATCTATTCATCTATATTATTCAGTATTTCATGTATATAGCTTATTGTACATTTATCTTGGCCTTGTACAGATGTTGGCAAAGAAGGTTGATACTTTGAATAAAGCAATGGAAGTCGAAGCAAAGAAAATGCGAAGAGAAGTAGTTGCAATGGAGAAGGAACTTGCTGCTATGCGTGTAAGCAGGGAGAGCGATCAAAGGCCACGACGCCAGAGTGCACCTAGGGGGGCTGTAGTTGGTTCTCAGTCACTTCCTGTCAGGTGAGTTCCTTTATTTGTGCAAGTCCTAGGAAGGCTTATTTATGCCATTTGTGATGGTTACTTTTGGAAACAAATAAGAACTAAACACAAAAAATATGCTTGCGCAGAATATGCTGCCTTGCTACCCTGTCCATTATTCTGGTGGCCTTATTTGTTTATAAAATGGATAGTTTCTTAAGATTTCATATCTTCTTTTACATCTTTTGATTTCAAATTAGCGTGATGTATTCACCTACAACCTCGATGTGAATCTTGTTGGTATTTACTATTCTTGCATTTGCAGTAGATACAATACTTACCCTTTTTATTCTAACCTTCAACTTTCCAGGAATATCCGAAACAGATAGGGCGTCAACGTGTGATGAAATGACTTTTTCTTATCGACTCTATTGTCAATATAATTGTATTTTCATGTTGTAAAACTCCGCTCCTCCTCTGCCTTATTGTTGCAATCATGTCAAGTTTTTATCTATTTGTAAAGAAACTAACATGAGTTTTTCCAGGAATTCATCCTGTTCTGTATATTATTGTACCATTGGTATGAAGAACAGAAAATGCAAGTTAAAAGGGGATGCCATGAGTTTTATATATGTTAGTGATGAATAACTTTGTATTTTGCCTCCTACAAGTGGATTGAATTTTTGACATGAAACTAAATACACGTGTTAAATGATTAATATATTATTATTATTTGTTTTGATTATGGTGTCTGTTCTCTATTTTTCAAAGAAGTTAGTTGGATGGTTATTTATTGTTCTCGAGTTCGATTTTCCTACATGGTAATTATTTAAATGCATTGACAGATATATCCTTTCTAAGGATCAACATAAATAAACAATATTTTTAAAATCAAATTTCAAAACTAGGAATCCAACCTAATAATTAAAAACTCGAAATTGAAGATATATTACATTGAAAAAAAATTAAAAATTATAAAAAAGAACAAGAAAAAAAAAAACCTTATGATAGCGAAAAGCTGTGTTACACTGTTCATCCAAACATAATGTATGGGAACAAACAAATGGAAAATGAATATGAAAACAAAAATCTGTCGTCTGTTTGCTACTAATTATTGATCTCCTAATTTTACTGAAATTTCGATGAAAATATCGATAAATTATCAATTACAATGGATGTTTCTGAAAAAAATTATAAAAATAAATAATTTAAAAATAAATTTAAATTAATAAATAAACATTTTATGATTTCTAAATAAGTTATTAAATATATTATTTATATTATATTCATATTGGTGGCATTTTGATGACATCTTTTTGTGTTTTGTGAGTTTTTCTACAATATATGGAAATATCGATTCATCCCTCATGTCGATGTTGAACCCATGAAAAATATGGAAATATCGACATTTTGATGAAAATTTATTATTATGGTTTGAGTTGGGTCTTGAGCTGGCCAAATAAAAATTCGAATTATCCAATCGAACACGAGTCATATATATATCTCTTTGCTCAAAGTTTGACTACGTTGGGTTAGTGAATTTATGAATTTTTACTATTTTTCTTTTAAAATTTTAATGGTTGTATTTGTATAAAGTTTGTAATAAATAACATAAATATTTGGTTTTTAAGTTTTTAACATCTGAATTCTATGAGATTTTAATTATTAGTCAGATAAATTTATCCATTTCTAATTAATAAGGAAAAAATATAAGTTATAATCTGACAACTCAACCCAACCCAAGCCGAAGTTCAAGGATTGAGTTGAATTTGATAGTTGATAGAAGTTTATCTATGTCTATAAACGTCTATCATCATTAATAGACATTGATAGAAGTCTATCATGGGCTGTTTGGTTGGAGAGAAAAGAGGGTGGGAATGAGAATGGGCTTACAAAGCTGTTTGGTTGGTGGACTTTGTTTACTTATTTTGGAAAAGGTATTTCCTAGACATCTTTTAGCCACACAAGTGAAAGAATTACATACCTATTGAGAAGTGTGGATTTTCACTTCTTCTTCCCCTTCCTACCCTATGCCCTTTGATTAATTGCACATGTTTTTCAACTAAGGATTTGATCATCCATATATCTCCTTGGTCTATGCTGAATTTTCCGATTGGCTCTGTTATACATGGACAATTATGGATATATATATATTTTGGTGTCCTTATCAAATGACGTGTACTCCTTATTTTGAGCTAACATGTTAATACTTGCTAACTATCTTCATTTTGAATGAATGTTGCACTGTACTCTTGTTTGTATCTACGAGTATTGACATTTTTTCTATGTCTAGTATTTATACTTTGATATTGGTTATATTTGATTTTTGGAATAAAATATAGTGCAGTTGCTTAAGGTTGTTTTTAATAATTGCATAATAAAAATAAATCTGCACAAATTAATTATTTAAAATCAATTAAGGCAAGTTTTTTTGATTAGTTATATGCTTTATAATTGCACAAAATTTTGAAAGTGATCACATAATTTAAACAAAAATAACATTTACTTGGTGATCTAATAATATTCCCATGCAACATAAAACACATGTATTACTTATTTTCAGGAAAAGTTGATAACATTTTCTACACAACCAAACATAGTTATTTTTATTACGCTATCACAATACAATTGGAGTTGGTATGCCTGCTGGTCAAAAGAAAAAGGTCGATCAGACAAGATTGAGCACGATAAGGGTCAATGACCATGGAACAAAGTTAGCCAACAGGGCAATAGTAGTAATAACCTTCTATGCAAAAATCAGTCAAAAGGAAGGGTGTGTTACTCATGTACGAAGAGAGGATGCGTTTATGCAAATTGTCACCAGAGAGGTAATAATAGGGATGGTCATAGTTTGGTTTAGCGGTTAAACCGAACTGAACTGCTTTCTCAATTAAGACTCAACCGAACTGAACCACATATATGCTATCTGATTGGGTTTGGTTTTCGATTTTGATGTTTCATCTTCTTCTCACTTGAGGTAATGTTTAAAAAGTTGGACCTGATTAAGAAACCAGTTTAGAGAAAATTAAATAATGGTGTAGGAAGAAGAGAAGTGGAAGAACCTCTTGTGGGCACGCCATGAGAATTGATGGGTGAACATAGAGTCGAAATGGTGCTTGATTGTGCTTTAGCAATTCAAATTTTAAGCTTATGTTTTGGTTAGTTTTATTGAATGTGTTCCTTGATCCTTTATTTATTTATTTTGAAGGAATCAAACAAGGGGCTAATTTGAGTAGAAAATAAAGGAAAAACCCTTAGGAATTCAAAGTTTTACCTAGGGCAAGAAAATGGGTGAAAAAGTGGATGGATATTGAGCTTAGAAGACATGCGATTACTTGGGTGCAAAACGGGCTAAAACTGAGCATTTAGAGGTTAATTGGGGAACCGGGTATCAAAGGGTAGCAAAAAGGACAAAAATACCCCTAAGAACCTAGCGCTGCACTTCGTAGTCGAAAAATGGTATGGTGCCTCGGCGCTATCTTTGTCACGACACCATCATATAGCTATAAAATCTACCGTTCGTAATTACGCATAACTTTTGAATCGAGTGGTGGTTTCAAATGAATGACCACTCATTTTCTTTAATTTTTTTTTTCTCATTCTCTATCCATATACAATGGGTCTATAGTATAGTGATAAGGTTGGATACTTTATCTTGGTGACATTATGGATACGACCCACTTTGTATTTCATATGAACACAATTATCCAATGCATTTGTGTAGCTGACATGCGAGTGGGGGTATCCTATGCAATGAATTTGCATAAGAATGGATCGCGAAATAGTAACTACTAGATGTAACTCCATTGATTAGTTAGGTTTTTATTTCAATAGGATGACCTAAGCAACTTAGTCTTAATCCCAAGTCTATTATGAACTCTTGTTCACGAGGGATTATCATTTGATTTGTATGGCTAAGAGTGGCCAATTCACTCCCTCAATATACCTACCATTTTGGGGACATGACCGAGTGGGGAGCTGGGAACATAATAATACAAGATGGATTTCACTCCTTCTCGACTATAGGGTAAGTAGATGAGTGTTCCCTTAAGTGGTGTCTCCGAAACTTGAACAAAGGGCCTTATCTTCTCACTGGCCCCAGAGAGGTTTTTGTTTAATGGTTGGACCATAAACAAGTTGTTCATTAGAGGAGCACTGATACTTAAGTATAAAGAAGTAACCCGAGAGTAAAATGGTAATTTTGACCCAATTGATGTTATGAACACTCGTGAATGACTAACTTGCTGTTATTGGTCTATATCTGTGGACACAAAAATATATCTGCAGTGAGAAGAGTGCAGTCGTGGGTCATTAATGGAGCGTACCCATAGTTAACGAAAATTGATTAATGTGGTTAATGAGTTTAGTAAATTAATCTCATATAGTTGGAGCTTCTAATCTGTAAGTCCATGAGATCCTCTTCCTAGCTCGTAAAAGGGAATTGAAGCAATTATATCTTGAATAGAGTTTGAAATGTTCAAATTCACTTAGGAAAATAGTATAATGTATAATGATATACATTATAATATAAAGTTTACATTTTAATTAAATTTTATAATATAAATTTAATTTTGGATATGATTCCAAATCAATATATGAGAATTAAATATTTAAAGGAGTTAAAATATTAATTTAATATAAATTGGATTCATATAAGAACTATAGGTTAAAATTAATGCATATTAGATGCATATTAAAACTATAGGTTATGAGAGAAATACAATTGAATATGATTCAAATGTAGGCTAAATTAAATATTTCATATTTAGGGTTGCAATTAACTAATTGAAGAATTAATTAATTAAATTAAATTAAATTAAATTTGATTTGATTTGATTTGATTTGATTTAATTAAATAATTGAATAAAAACTATAGGTTATGTGAGAGATGCTTCATTTAAATATGATTTAAATGAAATCGTTAAATAAATTAGATTTAGTTAATTATAATTAATTATTTTTTTTATTAAATCGAATAACTCCCACATAAGGGAGTTATCAGAAACGTGGGATAACTCCCACGTTTTCTCTCTTTATAAATTATCAGTTTATTTGTTATTTAAATACTTTATGGATGTCATTTAGATAAATCCCACCATAGGTTAAGCATGTTCATGCATTTCAATATAATATAAGGGTTATAATGCATGGTATTAATGCAAGATATATATATATATAATTTCATTCGTTATTTAATATATTTTGATATGTTAAATATATGAAATTGAAAAAGCATGATGCATGACATTACTTTGGTAAATATAAACGGTTATATTTATTAATGTTTTGTGAATGTTTGGTTGATTTTCATAAATTATTTAATATAAGTGTTATATTAATAAAGTTGAAAATCAATTTGCATTGAGTATGACACATCTATAGTTTAATATAATTGTTATATTAAAGTCATGAAATGCATGTAATATGGTTTTCTTATTAATTAGAATTTTATTGTTAATTATTAAATCATAGAAAGCATGATTATAGAGTTAATAATTAATTTTGTAATAGTTATAAAATTAATCTTTAGTAACCGTCAATCTATAATAAAGAGTTGCATGCAAACTTAGGATCTTAGGGAATTAGAATTAATTTTAAATTGTTAAAATTAATTTAGACCTTAGATCACATTAATTCTAATAGATTTTTAGAATAAAGTTCTATTTCTTTAATAGATTTAAAACATGACTAAGTAGGACAAACATGACTTTAAGGTTATAAGGAACTATGCGAGTAAAATTCTGTCTAGGTTAGGGGTACTTAAGATGATGGTTTACGGAACACCTCCTACCTGGAAACTGATTCGAAACTTGAGTTGAATTAACCTTAGTCCTGTGAGCATACTGTTGGGGTTGATGTCCTAAAGTCTCGTGTCCTGTAGTTTGTAAACAATTTTTACGAACGCTTGTGTTGTTAATATATGATATTTACTTCACATCTTGTATTTTTGCTTCAATTACTTTTTTTATTTGCTTTACCACAAACCAATAAACATAAAATCCCTAGTTATTTGTATGTAACTCAAGCATGTATGTGGTGACATACAAGTGGATCATTGTCTTTGGTGATAATCAAAATGGTCTGTAGTATATGGATATAGGAGGGAAACCTTATCCCTGGTAACGCTACGGATGCGCGCCCGCTTTGTGGAATGATCACAAGTGTTGTAACTTGTCATAAATGGTCTGATCCTAATAATCGTGTTGGGGAATGCGAGCGAGGGCGTCCTTATACAAAGAGTTTGTTATAAGACCTGACCACGAAGTGTTAACGTTCTCGTTATATAACACCATTCATGAAGAGACTTCACTTCACTAAGATACCATAGGTAACATGATTTCAATCCTGAGTGAGTTGGGAACTCCTGCCATTAAGGGCGGTCTTTTGATTTGTATAAGTACAAGTGGTCAGGTCGCTGATTCAAACCTACCATTTTGGGGATTCGTCTGATTTGGAGAGCTGAAACTCAGTACACAAGAGGAATTCACTCCTTCTTCGAGACAGGGTAAGTAGATAGATAGTTTCTTTCTTAGGGCTGATTTTGGGGTTGAACGATGTGGTGCCACACACCTTCTCTTGGCCGAGAGGTATTCACACCATAGTTGGACTATGTTGTATTATTCATTATAGAAATCAAATGGTACTTAAGGAGTGAGATGTAACTATTAGGGGCATAACGATAATTTGGCTTAGCTGTCTTACGAGCATCTTTGAAGGGTCATCATACTTAATGTTGGTTATATCCGATGGACACAGAAATATATCTGCGGTAAGAAGAGTCAGCTATTGGTCTTTAGTGGAATGCCTGACAGTTAACAGATAGTGGATTTGTAGCTAAAGAGTTTAGTAGCTATTCATGACTGTTGGAGCTTTCGAGCCATCGAGCCACAAGGTTCATTAGGTCCCCTGGGTAAGCTTGGATAAAGTCAAGAACCAATATTTGGGTTAATTTGAAATGTTCAAAATTGACAAGAGGAAGTTCGATTTATATATGATATAATTGGACTGGTTAATTATGTATGATACAATTGGCTAAATGTATGTGATACATTATTTGGAGAAAATTAGATATAAATATGATTATATCAAGTAAAGGAGAAAATACTATATAGTAGATATGTGATATCAAACTATAGGATAAAAAATATATAATGATTATGTTTATTATTAATTAATTGGTATTATTATGATAATTAATCCAAAAATTTCACGTTTGGACATGGGTTAGGTGGAATGAGTCAGTTTATTGAACCAATGAATAAGATGAAATGTTTTCATTTTGAAGAGCCTGGTCGTTTCATGTCCAAAAAGAAAGAGTGGAGCCGCGCGTTGGAGAAATAGAGAACGATGCACTTAAAGATCAGAGCCTATGCGATAGTCGTCTCGACGCCTAAACCAGATCCGTTTACTCGTGCGTCTTAACACGATCGCACAGCTATTTCTACATGATCAGATAGCTTCTCTAAATGATCATATAATGTGCCGATTTTACTAAACGATCGTCGAACTTTTCCTAAACGATCGTTCAGAAAATCTACACAATCGTATAGCTTCTCCTAAACGATAAGTAGTCTGCTATGCGATAGCGTCTTTCTCCCTCCCACTTGCTTATCGCCTACATGATTCGTGTTTCTTCCTTCTTCTACCAAATTCACCAAAGACCACCCTTTGGGTTTTCACTCCGAGAATACCCGGGGCTCTTTAGTGGTGGTGTCATCCCCACGGTGTTCATGAGTTCGCGGTTGTTTGTGCTGCTGCAGTCGATGCTTCTGTTGGGCGTTGGTAGATCGCGTGGAGGTTTTCGCTGCGTTGGAGTTTCGAAGTGTGAAGACTCTCTTCAACTGGTATGGAACTCTCTCCCTTGTTATTTATCTTGTTCTTAGCATGCCGATAATTAGTATATGTTTGCATAACTGTATGTTTTGAATGTATAATGTGTATTTCGGTCACGGTGAGATCGGAGCGATTCGAACCTTCAGATATGAGATCCTTCAATTGGTATCAGAGCCAGGTTCTGATAATCCAATTTCATATGTTACAACGAAATGAGATTTACATTCATGGTGGGTGCATATACTACACTGGTTTAATAGTTAAATTTTGCTGTGGATGTGCGAATTAATGGATGTTTTGGGGATGATAAGCCTCGGTTTGATTTAGATCCTTTTACATTTGCAGTTTTCTGTAAAGGCCCTTGCGTTTTTGGGCATTAATAATAATTATCGAGTCTGTATTCAAAGTTTGTTTGAAGTCGAGTCGTTCAAAGAAGCAAATCTGTGCAAGCGTTTCATAAGGGAGGTATGCAATCTGGGCAAGCGTTACAGTTCTTCGAAGAAGGAAGCGATCTAGGGTTGATCGCATCGTGCAGAAGATGTGCTACGCGATCGCTGTTGATCGCATCGTAAAGATGAAGGAGTATGAGATCGCTTTTGAACGTATCGGTTAAACGATGGGGTATGTGATCAAGAGTTGGTCGCATCGGATTGACGATTGAGTACGCGATTGCTGTTGAACGCATCATTTAAACGATGGGGTATGCGATCAAGAATTGATCGTATCGTGTTGACGATCGGGTACGCGATCACTGAGTATCGTTTAATGCGCAAGCGCGTTAGACGATCGTTTAGGTCAACAAGTTTCATCACTTAGTAACTGACTAAACGATCGTTTAGTATCACAAGGTAAATCGTTTACCTGGTTGCACGCATCGTGTAGACGATGAGATGCTCGCGTATCGTCTAAAGCGTGCGCGCTAGACGATCGTTTATGTCAGCAAGCTTCATCGCTTAGTAACTGACTAAACGATCGCTTAGTAACGCAAGGTAAATTGTTTACCTGTCATCACGCTACACGATCGCATGGACGATTAGGCTTCGCAGCCTCCTCGTCGTCGATGCAATCGTTTAATTATGCTTCTATCGTCTAATGCGCGTTGAACGAACGTCTACCTATTGGAGTTTACTACACAATGAAGACCTCTTGGCAGTTCAAGACCCGGTTTGCCTGTGAGCCGTTTTGCTCGATGAAAAATGTAATAGATATGGTTATTTCATTCTGGTTATTTGTAAAGGCTCATCCCGGTCCATTAATCCTTTATTTATTACATGCGATGTATGTTTTTTATATGTCATATGATATGCACATATAGTAAATCCCACCTTAGTTTATGCAACGGTCATGCATCATCTCTTTATTGTAATTGTTATAATTTAGAGAAGCATGATTTAATTATGTAAGAGCATGCTCATGCATCATATAATATAAGAGTTATATTTATGCATGCATAAAAAGCATTGACATGCATCATCTTTATATTATAATTGTTATAGTATAAGGGTGAATGATAGCATGTTTGCTAGGTTGTTACACATTATATAAAAGTTATATATATAGTAATGACCGGACATTGCATGAAGCATGACAGATAGGTTACTTTATAAATATTATAAATGCCTCGTTGTGCACAGTGGTTTTAGTTGTTTCTTTTTAAAAGTTAAAGAGAAATTAGAACTAAAAGAAATAAGAAAGACATGCATTCTCACTTAGGTTTAATTCATGTTTTTAAAGTGTTTAAAACTTGGATCACATAGACCTAAGATCACAGTTCTAATACGATTAGCAACCCTAAGGCTTTAATCTTTTAATCAGTTTAATAGGATTAAATTGGCTAATAAAAGGTTAAAGTGTAGTAAATCTATCTATAAGGGACCTTTTGTCTAAGGCAGGTTCTGTCTAGGCTGGGGTTTTTAAGTTGACGGAAACGTAACACCCCTACCTGGGAACTTACCTGGAAAGATGAATTAGATAGATTTGATGCATGCATACAAGTTAAGGACAGTTCATTAAAGTGTTTAAATGTGACTACTTGAACTTGTTCATATTTCATAGACAAATGTTGTTTATGAGTAGAGTTTAAAAAGATGACTTAGACTAAAGTTCAGTAGCCGGATTGTCTAGGTTAATGAATCCCTAGGTAGAACATTCAGTGGGAGATACTTGGGGCATAAGACGATTCACTTAAACCTTTCATGTTTCTCCTATATAGTCTACACCATGAGATTTACCCTCGGCCTCATGGCACCTTTGGCGTGTCCCCCCAACGGATGGTGTTTGGGTAGTCAATATCAAGGTGGATAGAGAGAATGTTCATAGTAAGTGGGAGTGGGAAGTGTGGCAGCATATCCCTTGGTCCCCCTTGTTAAGTTGAATAAAGTTACTGCGCATCGCCTCGAGGCACCCTGGGAATGTCCCCCTAAAGGATGACAATTTTGCGCGTTTCTTTATTTGATCTCCTGTAAGAGGATAAGGTAACTTAGTCTCTTATCCTAATCTGCTTCTTCCCTATGGTGGGCTCATTAGGGCGAGACTCTGGCACCGAAAGTGAGAGGTTACACTTACGCGGAATAATTAAAGGTTAACGAGTGATGGACAATGGCGAATGAGAAGGCCCGAGCCTACATCTTGGCAAGTCTTTATATGCTAATTTAGTAAGTCTGTCTACCACAACCCAAATCATAGTGAAACCTTTGGTTGTCTGGGGCAACCCACAATGAAGTCCATAGACATGTGCTCCCACTTCCATTCTGGCACACTCAATGGTTATAACAAGCCTGCTGGCTTCTATCTCAGGTCTTTCACCTGTTGGCACACCAAGCACTTACTACGAACTTCACAATCTCTCTTTTCATATCATTCCACAAATAATAACGTTTCAAGTCCTGATACATCTTGGTGCTGCCGGATGAATCAAGAACAAGGAACTGTGAGCCTCTAACAACAACTTATTCTTAATATCATTATCTACTGGCACACACAAACGTCCCTGATAAAGAATACCACCTTCCACTGAGAACGAGAATTCGCCATCCTGGCCTGACTCCACTGTGAAACCTGGATTTCTATTTTCCTTACTTAAGCAGGTGATTAAGGAAATTCAAGTGTTGAATAGATTTTCCTTGAGTAGTTTTGAGTTAAGCTTTAATTGATGAATTGGCTGAGTGTTGGACTAGACATTTCTATACGTTGGCCATAAGATCTTGGAGAATTACTTGGGCCAAGGGAGAAGTTGAAGTGGGAGTGACGCATGCCTTGGAGGTTAGACCAACGAATTAGGCTAAATGGATGCATTGGAGGGTGGTATGCGGTTGAAAGAAGGCAGCCGGGGGTGATGCATAGGGGTGGCACAGGGGCATGAGAGGATGCATGGGGTAAGCTAGGATGCGGGGCAAGGCAGGCGATGGAGTGTGGCATGCGTCGATGCATAACGCCTATGCCAAGGGCCCATGCCAAGCGCCTATACGTCGACGCCAGTAGCCGTGAGCATTTATGCGTCGATGTGACCGAGCGAGCCATGGTAAGTCGATGCGGCCAAGCGCCTATGAATCGATGCGGTCAAGCGAGGCCATGCGTTTGTGTCGTGCGACCTTGCTAGGCGTTGGAAGTTAACGATGGCATGCACGATGGATACGTTAGACATAGGCCATGCGATGGTCTAGGTTGGACGCATGGTGGTTGGCTCTTGCGATGGTTATGGCTTGCGATGACTGAGTAAGTTGGGTTGCGATGGTGCTGTGTTGAAAACCAAGGGTTGCTATGCGTTGATTGCATACTATGCATTGATGACCCACTATGCATTGATGATTATATTGGATTTTATGTCCTAAAACTCGTAGTTTGTAAATTAATAAACATATTCTGTTTTGTTTTTCGATAAAGTTGTTATTGAAATTGTAATCTTGAATCCAATAAACTAAGATCCTGGGGCTATTTAATGTATTTTGAACTTTATGTAGTGACATAAATGTGGATCAAGTTCAAATATATAGCCAAAATGGTCTATAGTATATGAATAAGGTTGGGCACCTTATTCTGGGGATACTATGGATGCAACCCAGTTTGTAATTAGTACAAAGATGTGATCCTGAATCGTTCATATAGAGATATGTGAGTGGAGGCATCCTATGTAAAGAGTTTACATAAGATTGAACCATGAAATAGTCACTTTTTACGTTTTAAATGCCGTTTTATGTATAAAACTGACTATTTCATTAATTGATGACCTAGGTAACTTAATCTTAATCCTGAGCTAACTATGAACTCCTGTTCACTCGGAATTATCCTTCGATCTGCATAGGTGAGAGCATCTCAATATCGCTAACCCAATAAGCCTCCCATTTCAGGGGTAAGATCGGGTGGATAGCTGGGAACATAGGGTGCAAGACGGAATTCACTCCTACCCGTTATAGGGATAGTAGATAGGTTGTTCCCTTTAGTACTGAATCCAAGTCTTGAACAAGGGGCCCTACCCTCTCTTTGGCCCGAGAGGGATTCGGTTTATAGGTTGGACCTTAAACCAATTGTTCATTAGAGGATCAGTAGAACTTAAGGAATAAGATGTAGTCTCGGGGGTAAAACGGTTTTTATGACCCAGCCGAGATTACGAACAAACTATGAAGGATTAACTTACTAATCATGGTTATATCAAATGGATACAAAGATATCCGGTGTGAGAAGAATGCAACTACGAGACTCTAGTGGAATGACCCGTTAGTTAACGAATGTTGATTAGCTCTGTCTAAAGAGTTTAGCTAGCTAATCTTGGATCATTGGAGCCCATGATCTATAGGTCCATTAGGTTCTCCTACTAGCTTGTATGGAATAAACTTAGAATAGTATGATAGAATAATTCGAATTGTTCGAATGAGGTGAAGAGAGAGAAACCGACAAGTATATGTGATATAGTGGTTGGGTTTTTCAGTTTAGAGATACAACTTTAATATTTAAATGTGATTTAAATATCAAGAATATGAATACGTTCATATTCGGAAGCTCGAAAATGATGGAAATGGTCAAAGATGTAAAAAGTCAAAGAGTTGAGTTTTGACTTTGAAAAGTCAAACTTTGACCGATCTTATATTCAAATGTGATTTGAATTTCGAGAAAATGAATGTGGATTCATGCTCGGGAGGTCAAAATTAGTCAACACGGAAAAAATCATAAATAGTCAAAATGTTGATTTTTTGGTCAAAGTTTGACTTTGACCAAATGATTATTTTGCCCTTTGACTAAAGTTAGTGGAAAAATCCAAATTTTTGTTGGATAATTCCACTAACAAAATAGTGGGCTAGGTGTTGGCTTATAGTGGAGACATTAAACCCACTAAGATAGTGGATTATAGGTATTGGGTTTTTATGGATTTGGTTCATGCAATTGTTGCATGGTTTTTTTCTATAAATTGGGCTTTCATTTTGGATGATAAAACTTTTGCTATTTTGCCAAAAGAGTTTTCTAAATTTAGGCTGGAAAATTCTCTTTTCTTTGAGTGAAGTAAAAAACCCATACCCAAATTCATTCTTATTTTCCATCTCTTTTCTCTCTCTCAGTTTCCTTCATCCAACGGGTCCCACAACCCGGTTCTGAGTCCAGAGGATAATAGGTCAACTCTAGTGGTTGTCTGGAAGAGTTCAGGTCGAGATTCAGTAAGGAAAAGCGGTGTTCGGAAGCTACAAAGGTTGTATCTCATCCCTTTTTAATTACTGTTTTTCCTTCAATTGCATGCATACTTTCCTTTTAATTAAAAACAATTAGAGTGTAATTAGATCCTAATTCCGCTGCGTATGTCTCAAGTTTCATCAGATTACACTATGTGTTGATTATAGACTATGCGTTGATGGCCAACTATGCGCTGATGGCATACTATGTGTTGAACATCCAAGGGTTTGTGGATGCATATGAAGGATGAGCTCATATGGAGGACGTCATCCGAACATGTGGCTAGTTAGAAGGAAATCTTAAGCCTTAAGCAAATTCGGTGGATGCATAAGAAGACATGTAAAATTTGAGGGCTATGTGTTGGTGAAAGGAGAAGAATATACTTTGGCTTGTGCTGATGTAAGAATGTGTTGATGGTGTGAGGAAAAGACACTTGGACATGCGGCCAAGTAGGAGGTATCGGCCGTGGAGCAATCTTGGATGCCTATAAATAGGGCCAAGGACTTCAGATGAGAACTCAAATTCTCTTCAAAGGACATAAAGTAGAGTGTGTGAGGACTAATTGGGAGAAGACTATGCGTTGGTGGAAGAACGCATGCGTTGGTAGCAAGACCATGCGTTGGTCAAGAAGTTCCAAGAGGGGAAATGCTGTCGGGCAGAAAAGACAGGAAGTAGCATCAATTTGGAACGAGGAGTTCTCTTAGAATACTCATGCGTTTGATGTGATTTCAAAGCCATCTGAAAGCTAAAAGAGTCTAGTTTTCAGGGTAGAGCTTCTAGAGAAGAAGCTTCAAGGGATTGGTCTGGAAATTGAGAAAAAGACATAAGGGTTAGGCTGTCGGGTAAGTTTGGGCCAGTCTTGAAGATTTTGAGATTCCAGCCAAACCACGAGGAGTTATGAGCTAAGATTTTATGGTAAGCTTTCGAGACATTTTAGAACATGTTTTCAGAAGGAAGTATCTTAAAATAAGTCTGGAACTATGAATAATCTAAGCTGATATTTGAATCTGGAATTTAGGGTTCAAAAGGGAAACCAAGGAGACTTAAGGAACTTCGGAAAGGAAAGTTCCTAACCAACCAAGGTGAGTGGTTATTGTGTGTTGTATTGATGTAATTTATATATATAGATAAATATATATAGGTGATAATGTTAAATTGGCATGATCAGGGATATATGTTTATCTTGTTACTATGCTTGTTAAGATATTGTTTGTATGTTTGTTTTGGAAACTGAAATTGTACCCGGGGTATATAGTTAGCATGCTTGAAAAGGTATTTGGCGGAAAAATATAGTTGGCTTCGGTCGACAAAAAATGATAGTCGATGATGACCGGCGGGAAATATAGTCAAGTTACCTAAGCATAGCTAGTGGGAAAATAGTCGATGTGCACATTGACGGAATAATAGGGTACATGGAAAGTTTCCACAGGAATTGTTGTTGTCTTAGTATATTTGTGAAAGTACTGGGAAAATGTAGGATCATACCAGGGATAACCAATGGTAAAGCTGGGGATGTTTTTATTATGTGGTAACCAGCGGTCAAGCTGGGGTTGATTATTTTTAACCAGCAGTCGAGCTTGGATTAATCCAGCGGTCTGGCTGGAGAAATAGTTGTAAACTTGTGGTAATGTTCTTATTGACTATGCATTGATTTCCGAAAGTATATTTCTGTAGTCAAAATTATTTTTTTATCTAAAGGCACCACTCACTGGGCTTTATAGCTCATGTTTTCCATGTTTTATGTTTTACACCCCCTCTCTCCCCCCCTCAGGTAGCGAAAGGTGAGAAGTTCCCGGGTGCTGCTAAGGTCAAGTTCTGCCACAAGCCTTAGTTACATTTCCGGAGGGTTTTACAGTTGTTCTTGTAAATTTGTTGTCAAGCCTTGGAATTGTATAAACATTACATTGTTGTATTATAAAATGGGCCTACTTAATCAGTTGATTGTTGAATTTGTTCATTGGTATTAGAGTTATTTTACGCATGAGTTATGAGGTAGTAAGTGTCAACAAAAGGGTTGATAACTGCTGCAGTCATGCCCTTTCTCAGGCTCGGAAGGTAGTCTGGGGCTTGGTGTGACATCCACCCTACGAACTTTCTCTTCCAGATAAGGATAACACCGCTGTGCATCGATAATTCTCTGCCTTAGACTTGGTTACACTGACAACTGCGCTAACTGTGCCGTGACCTTCCCTACTGCCATTGCAATTTTGACCCACGCTTGATCCTGTCTCTTATACACATCTAGATGTGTATAAGAGACAGGTGCTAACTGTGCCGTGACCTTCCCTACTGCCATTGCAATTTTGGCCGCTCCAGCTCCTTGCACAAATGAGTCTGTCTAGTAATGAGGACTGTTGATGAGCCACTTTTCTACTTAGGGCATCTAACACTACATTTTCCTTTCCTGGGTGGTACAAAATTTCGCAATCATAATCCTTCACTAGCTCTAACCACCTTCTTTGCCTCATGTTCAACTTCTTCTGAGTGAAAAAGTTCTTTAAACTCTTGTGGTCGGTGAAAATTTGTATCTTCTCTCCATATAAGTAGTGCCTCCAGATCTTGAGAGCGAAAACCATTGCTGCTAATTCCATGTTGTGTGTGGGATAATTCTATTCATGCTTCTTTAACTGACATGAAACTTAAGCAACTACTCTGCCCTGCTGCATCAATATGCATCCCAAACCCTTCTTGGACGCGTCACTGTAAATGACAAAACCACTTGATCCATCTGGTACTATAAGAATTGGGGTTGATACCAGCCTCTGCTTGAGATCTTGGAAACTGCTCTCACAAGCCTAATTTCAAATGAAAGGAGCTCTCTTGCGAGTCAACTGAGTCAATGGGTGGTTATGCGAGAGAAGTCCTTTACAAATAGTCTATAATTGTCTACTAACCCCAGGAAACTATGCACCTCACTGACTGTGGTTGGATGAGCCCAACTTGTAACTGCCTCAATCTTTGAAGGATCCACGGAGATTCGTTCCTTCGATACTACATGTCCTAGAAAGGACACCTGCCTCAACCAAAACTCACATTTAGAGAACTTAGCATACAGCTTATTGGTTCTCAATGTCTCCAAAACTTTTCACAACTGCTCCTCATGCTCGGCCTCTGTGTTGGAATAAATGAAGATATCATCAATAAAAACAATCACAAAGGTGTCGATGAATTCCTTGAACACCCTATTCATAAATCCATAAACACCATTGGGGAATTCGTTACACCGAACGATATCACTATGAACTCATATTGGCCATACCTCGATCGACAAGTTGTCTTGGGTATGTCACTGTTCTTTATTCTCAAGTGATGGTATCCTGACTGAAGATCATGTTGGGATTAGTGTCCTAATTCTCCCGGAGTCTCGTTGTTTTGTAAAGATACACATTGTTCAATGAATAAAATAAGTGTTATTTAATTATGGCATTTACTTATATCCAATAAATAAAACTCCTTGGTTATCTTATGCAAACTTAAGCATTTATTATGTTGATATTAAGTTGGATTCATGCCTTAATGATAACCTTAAACCCCTAGGTCTGTATATAGGGATTTAAGATGGGAATACCCTGATCCTAGGTTGGGACACTACGGATACGGGACCCGCTTTGTAGAGGGTCTGCAAGTGTTGTTTAAAACTACTGCAGATTGGTTTTAGATCACTTGCTGGTAACCCAAAAAAATTCAATGTGGAGGGACGTAGGTGGGGGTGTTCCTATTACAAAAAGAGTTTGTATAAGACTTGGGACCATGAGATGACTAGGACTATGGTTATATAATTGCCCGTTGATACTAGAGGGACTTGCATCTCACCTAAATGAAAAAAAAAAAGACCCATAGGTGGACACAAAACCTCAATTCTTGAGTTTTTTGAAGGAAACTCCTGCTTTTTGAGGGCGGGTCCTTTGTATTAGTATGGGTGAGGATGTGGTCAGATCCAACTTCAACATGCCTACCTTTTTAGGGACTTGTCTTGATCGGGAGGCTGGGAACTCAATCCAATTAATATGGAATCACTTTCTTTCCCGGAAGCAGGATAAGAGAGAGATTGTTCTCCCTTTAAGAGAGCTACATTTCCAGGGCTTGAACATAGTGGACCCACAACTTCTCTTTGGAAGGGAGAAGAGCTCAAGTCATTAGTAAGACTATGACTTATGTTCATTTTAGAGGGATTAAGTGGCGTGGTACTAAGAAGGGACAGATGTTAAACAGGGGACATAACGGTTTATTGGCCCCAAAAAAAAAAATAAAAAGGGCCCCGCTGTACTTACGAACGCGATTTTGTGAAGGGTTTTGCACTAACTGATTGGTTTAAGGATGGACACATTAATATATCTTGTGGGTAAGGAGGAAGTTTCAGCTTTGTCCAGTTCTTTAGTGAGTGCCTGAGTTTAAACGGATGGTGGGATCCTGACTAAAAGATTTTAGTCAGTTCATTGCACGTACCATTTGGAGAGCTTCGAGCTACAGGGTCCATGAGGTCCCTTTGATAGCTCAATGGGATTCAGTGAGGATCAGTTCTTTGGTGTTGAATTTCGAAATGTTCCAAATTTGACTAGAGGTTATTTTGAATTTATATATGATATAACGGTTTTGATGTATGAGATTACAAATCTAGTGGACAATTTGATGTAAATATGGTGATTGACATTAAGTTACCATGGTAACTAATTTAATTATTGATTATTAATTTTTTTCTTTTTTAAAATAAACCAAGTAAGTGGGTGGTTATTGAATCATTGTAACCGTGAGTTTTAAAAAGGAAAAATTTGGTTTTTCCTATTTGAAAAGAGGTTTTACAAGAGATTTTGGGAAAAGGTTTGGTTTTCTCTTTTCTAACACAAAAGAACTCACGAAAGTTTGTTCAAGTTAAATTCAGAATTTACTAAACGACGGCTGGGCGAGCTTAAACGAATCATGCAGAGTAAGAGCTTAAACGATCGTTGGCAATATTTTACTAAAACAATTCACATACCTAGCTTTGCTAGACGATCGCTGGCCCAAGGTTAAAACGATCGTTGTAGAGTCTGTGAAGCGCGGAAAAATCAAGCTAAACTGATGAGCTAACAATCGCATAGCTTTTGCTTAAGATTTGATCGCATTTAAACTTTATCCTAAAACGATTGGGTAATGCGACCTATACGATAGGACTTCGCCCATCTCCCACTTTTGCCCAGTCGTGTAACTTTGATCGTTGTTTTGTCCAGTTCGGTCTGGCCTCAATACCAAGTCCGAATAGAGCCCCACCCTCTGGATTCTCACACCGAGAATACCAAGGTCGCCTTGTTGGTGGTGTCAGACTCAACTCGACACCGTCGAGGTTTTCTGGAGGCCGTTCGTGTTGCTGAAGAGTTCGTGCCGAGGAGATCGTTGAGGACGAGCGCAAAGTGTTCGTGCGATGTTGTGGTCGTATAGATCGAGTGTTCGAGGTTGCTAATTGTTTGACCGGTCACGCAATGGAGCGTGGAGACGCTTTTGCCGTTGTTCGTTCAGTTTGCTCTCTATTCTTAGAGTTTTTTCATGCTGTAATTTCTGCATATAACCATTTGTTTGAAGTCGACTGTAAAAGCATTATTTGTTGACGATTGTAATTTTGATCCGCTGGCCATAAGGATCTCAGTTCTGATTTCCTTCAGATTAATCTTTGAGAACACCGTTGCTTTCTGCAACTGATTGAACAAGTCATCAATCCTGGAGAGGGGATACTTATTTTTTACAGTCATCTTGTTCAGCTCTCTATAATCAATGCACAGACGCAATGATCCATCCTTTTTTTTCACAAACAAAACGGGTGCACCCCATGATGACATGATAACGGGCATAAATGCACGTTATCATAATGCTAAGTTCTTAAACAATGCTGGCTTGCATTGATAAAACATGTTAAATTGCGTCCAAAAAACATTAAGTTTATTATATTGCGGTCGCATGCGTTCATCGCATTAGAATAGTTGATTTTGTATTTTTGTGCAGAATATACGATGACGCAAGGCGGAAATTGCGATCATAGGAAATCATTGGTCGAGCGCAGCATTACCGCAAAGCATTACGGTGATCGTGTTCGCAAATATTCACCCGAGAAGGATTGCCGCAACTTGGTCAGCGCAACATTTGGGCGCATCTGGATGAAAGGCTAATTAATCACGATAGGACAGAAAGTTGATGATAGTTGAATTCGAATTAAGTTGACAGCCGATAATGATCATAAGTACATTCAGCTTTTCGGTGAAAAATATTCGGCGCATCAGTCAGGAATTAAAGCCATCCCATCTGTACAATCATGAGAGAGAAGCCGCCTTTCACCCTGGATGTTCTATAAATATCAAGGGCATCCTTCAAAAAAGAGGTTGATGGGTTGATCAGTTAATCAGTTCACCAGTTCACCAGTTTACGAATTTGAGAGCTCAGCTCATCTTTGTTCATAGTTTTCCTTTCATTTTAAGGCGGAGCAAGAGAAGAGTGGTGACGCCAGAGATTGCTCAGGGCAACTCGAGAGAGAACCTTGAGTCATAGAAGCAGAGTGCAGGCTGACTCTCGCGAGAGTGAGATTATCTTTTGAGCACGAGTAGAAAAACAGTGTAAAAGCCTGGGCAGCAAGAGATTGCTACCAGATCCTTTATTCTATACTTGCATTGTTATTTTGTACTTCATCTTTATATTTATATAATGGAAGTTCTATTTCTACATATGTTCACTCTCTTAGCATGCATGAGTAAACTAGTTGAATGGGATGAGAAGAACTAAGCTAACATGACCTAGGAAGTTCATTGCTTGCGATTGTCTTGTTTTATGTTGTGCCAAATACCCTTTAGAGCTAGTTGAGAGAGAGTCTAAAGAAAGAGCCTAATGACTCGAGAGAGCTAGGTTAGAATCTGGACTCGAGAGAGCAAGATTAGAACTGCATAAACAAGAAATAGGGACTTAGAGATAAGCTCTGTTTGTCAACCTGCATCGCATGCATCCTAGAGATGGGAATGATATTATGTGGTCACCTTATTTGTGTGTGCGCCATTTCGTCATTGCATAAATAAGAATAGAGGCTTATGTGTAGGTCCTATAGACTTGGTGCATATATCGCATGTGTTCTAGCCTTAGAAGCTGTGGCATTCGCACCGAGAGGTGGTTTACTGTTGAATTCATGTTGCATGATCGCATAGCATGAACGCATCCTAGGAAGTGTTAGCCGAAACTTTTCTCAACCTATTCACTGCATACTCATTGCATTTCCCGTTTATCAACTCTTTTCAAACTCCGCCGCATTTTTTTATTTTTCATTAATGCAAACAACAATCCCAAAAATTTATTTATTTATCCGGTTACCGCAAAGTTTTCATAAAAATTACCAACGCAACCTGTTTTCAAAAGTCCCTGAGTTTGACCCTGGAATTATTAGGAAACTCAGTGGAATCTACACTTGGATTCCGCTGAGGAAACTTGAATGCCCAATGCAATTTCACCATCGCATATCATCCATAATTCACTTCATAAAATCAAGCACCATGACACACTAGGGTGTATGAAACCCTTGTCCAACAACTCCTGCAACTAGACCTTAAGTTCCCTCAACTCTACTGGTGCCATCCTGTATGGAGCTTTCGAAATGGGGGTTATGCTTGGCTACAACTCAATAGAAAAATCTATCTCCCACTGCAGGGGCAATCCAAGAAGGTCCTCTGGAAAAACGTTTGGAAAATCTCTTACTACTGGCTCTGAAGTCAAGGTGACTTCAGCCTCTCTAGTGTTAATGACACTAGCCATAATGCTCCAAGCTCCTTGGTCAAAAAGTCTATTGGCCTTAAATGTTGAAATCACTTTGGGTAGAACCCCGGTCTCAACCCCTTTAAACTTAAAACTAGCTCCTGTAGAAGGGTTAAAGATGACCTCCTTATGAGAGCAATCTATGCTGGCATGATTAGCAGCTAACCAATCCATGCCTAGTATCACATCAAAGTCATGCATATCTGGAATTATCAAGGTCACATCTAATGCATGATTTGCTATCTCTACCTGACATGCCTTTATCTTTTTAGTAGCTAACATGATCTCTCCTGATGGAGTGGAAATAGATAGTGGAAAGAGCAAAGGTTCTGACTCTAACATGGCATGCTTTACAAATATGAAGGATACAAATGAGTGCGGAGAGCCAAAGTCAAACAAAACTAAAGCATGGTGCCCAAAAATGGGAAGCGTACCTATCACCACTGTGCCTGACTTCTTGACCTCGTGCCGAGTGGTAGAAAACACTCTACCCTATTGCTGTTGACAACTCAGGCCTCCTTGAAACGAGCTTACGAGTTGGCCCCTGGGTTCAAGCACGTTCCTTCTTGGGAATTTCTCTGACATATGCCCCTTCTGACCACATTGAAAACAAACCTCAAGCTGGCTAGGCAACGTCCCTAGTGTCGCCTACCACAAGTAATACAAATCGGCTTATCTTCCTTGAATTCACAACTTGAGAGCCTTGTTATCCCCACTGACGTGGAACATTAACTATGTTTTGGTTCCTTTGTTGATGCTGAGGAGCCATTGGCTCAGCCTTCCTTTTCTGATCTGTAGAGGTCCCAATCTTGAGTGACTTCCTATACTCTTCTCCCATCTGGGAGTCAGTATCAATTCTCATGACGGCCCGTAGTGCTGCAACATACGTCTTGAGGACAAGGCATGTACCATACCTTGCAATCCGCTCCTCAAACCCTATATGAACCTCTCTGTCCTCGTTGCCTCGGTGGCTACTAGCTCAAGAGCAAAGTGGGACAACTTATCAAATTCCTACTCATATTCTTCTATCGACATAACTTTCTATTTCAAGTTCAAGAACTCTGCCTGCTTGTTGTATCGGGTGTTGGCTAAAATATACTTTTCATAAAAACGCTCCTTGAATTGCTCCCAGGTTGCAAGTCCCCCACCAGTATCAATCATTTTCTCTGCTGAACACCTCCAAATCTCTGTGTTGCCAGTCAACATGAAAACTGCACATTGGAACTTGTGCACTTCCGGCCACCTCATAAAATAGAAAATCGTCTCAATCGATGACAACCACATATCTGCTTTAGTGGGATCCCCCAACGATCCATCAAAGGAGCGTGGGTTTAACTTCCTGAAATCCCTCAAGTGCTTAGTCTCAACAGACAGGTTTTGCATGTCTCTATTCTGTGGCCGGGTCTGTTACAACTGCTCAGGTGGCACTTGTTCCTTCTAAGCCTGGTTTTGGGCAGTCTGTCCTGCCATCGTATTACTGATCAACTCCTGTAGTTTTTCCATCAGGGAGGATGCAACAGCTTCACCAACTTGGGTCATAGGTGGATTTGGAGTTGTCGGGACGATCTGGTTACCTTCGGCTCTCTCTTCCTGCACCCCTGGAGGGGGAGGATCCTAAACTCGTGGATGTTGCACTTGGGGGTCCTGAACCCCTCCTCTAACAAATTTTCTTACTCTAAGTTTAGGTGCTATGTCCTGCCATGAACTCGCATGTCAACTTTTTATCTCTGGGTCTTTCTCAGAAACATGCTATTGAAATATTACATCACTAATCTCATATATGTACTGAAAACTTTCATTAGTAAGATATACCCAGTGATGACGAGGAATCCATTACTGGGCCACAGGGACTACCTAGACTTACATAGTAAGTTAGTCTTCAGAACCCAAAACATGGGCTCTAATACCAATTGTAAGGACCCGACCCCCTAGAACTCAAGCTAGGCCGTTACTAACGTATGCATGCATGTAAGTTAAAACGACATTATTTTATAATGAAATAAATGTTAAATAAATGAGATAACTAAAAAGATTTGCTTTAATTTCAAATACTTAAAGTCAAATGATAGAGTACCCATAAATCATGAAAAGAAACAAAAAGTCTGAAAACAAAACTGAAGCAATAGTCTCAAATCTTAAAACTGAAAAATGTAAAACATAATAGAAATATTAACATATGAGCGGAAGCATGTAAACTAGTCCCTGGTGGCTCGATCAAGGATTCCTCTTGTCAGTCGCTGATGCATCTTTACCCTTACCTGAATTAGCAAGATGAGAAAGAATGAGTATAAAAGTACTCAGTAAGTAACCCCACTACTAGGATCAGGCTAGACATCTATGTCCTCTAGATGCCTACCTCTGGTGGAACATAAATACTCCTCTAGTTCTCATGGAACTCATACATGAAAAACTGATTTTTATCCTATTGTAGTTAAGTATGCCCACTACCTCTAATAAGTCCTGTAGAACCCACAACCTCTGGTGAATTCTGAAGGAAAACACCATCTCTAGTGAATCCCGAAGGAAACATAACCTTTGGTGGATCCCAAAGGAAATTGCCACCTCTAGTGAATCCCGAAGGAAACACAACCTCTGGTGAATCCAGAAGGATAACACCACCTCTAGTGAATCCCGAAGGAAACATAACCTCTGGTGGATCCCGAAGGATAACACCACCTTTAATGAATTCTGAAGGAAACACAACATCTAATGGGCATCTAACTAGTGTACTCCGGCTAATAAGGGAAAGGTTTTTTTTTTCTAATCCAAGTTTGACTCTGATTAGATACTAAGTGAGGACACTATCACAATCTCAACATCACTGTTGGATTTTATGTCCTAAAACTCGTAGTTTGTAATATCATATTCTTGTTCAATAAAGCTGTTATTGAAAATCTTTAGTAAATTTAAATTCTATATTCATGAATCCAATAAACTAAGGATCCAAGGCTATTAAGTTTAAGTTTGAACTTTATGTAGTGACATAAATGTGGATCAAGATCAAATATATAGCCAAAATGGTCTATAGTATATGAATAAGGTTGGGTGCCTTATTCTGGGGACACTATGGATACGGCCAATTTTGTAGTTAGTACAAACGATGTGATCCTAAACCGTTCATGTGAAGACATGAAAATGGGGGCATCCTATGTAAAGAGTTTACATAAGACTGAAACATGAAATAGTCACTTTTTACGTTCTAAACGCCGTTTAATGTATAAAACTGACTATTTCGTTATTGATGACCTAGGTAACTTAATCTTAATCCTGAGCTAACTATGAACTCCTGTTCACTCAGAATTAACCTTAGATCTGCGTAGGTGAGGGCAGTTGATTATCGCTGGCCCAATAAGCCTCCCATTTCAGGGGTAAGATTAGGTGGATAGCTGGGAGCATAGGGTGCAAGACGGAATTCACTCCTACCCGTTATAGGGATAGTGGATAGGTTGTTCCCTTTAGTACTAAATCCAGGTCTTGAACAAGGGGCCCCACTATCTCCTTGGCCCGAGAGGGGTTCGGTTTATAGGTTGGACCTTAAACCAATTGCTCATTAGAGGATCAGTGGAACTTAAGGAATAAGATGTAGTCTCGAGGGTAAAACAATTTTTATGACCCAGCCAAGATTACGAACAACCTGTGAAGGATTAACTTACTAATCATGATTATATCAAATGGACACAAATATATCTATAGTGAGGGGAGTGCAACTACGGGACTATAGTGGATGACCCGTGAGTTAACGAATGTTGATTAGCTCCATCTAAAGAGTTTAGCCTAGCATAATCTCGATCGTCTGAAGAGTCCATGATCTATTAGGTGCCATTAGCCGTTCCCCCTACTGCTCATATGGAATAAACTTGAATAGTATAATAGAATAATCGAATTGTTCGAATTAGGTGAAGAGAGAGAAACCGACAGTATGATGATATAGTGGTCGGTTTTTCAGTTAGAGATACAACTTTAATATTTAAATGTGATTTAAATATCAAGAATATGAATACGGTTCATATTGGAAGCTCGAAAATGATGGAAAATGGTCAAAGATGTAAAAAGTCAAAGAGTTGACTTTTGACTTTGAAGTCAAAACTTGACCGACCTTATATTCAAATGTGATTTGAATTTCTGAAAATGAATGCGGATTCATGCTCGAGAGGTCAAAATTAGTCAACACGGGAAAAATCATAAAAAGTCAAAAATGTTGACTTGTTCGATCAAAATTTGACTTTGGACAAAATGACTATTTTGCCCTTTGACTAAAGTTTAGTGGGAAAATCCAAACTTTGTTGGAATAATTCTACTAACAAGATAGTGGGCTAGGTGTTGGCTTTATAGTGGAGATATCAAGCCCACTTAGATAGTGGATTTGAGGTGTTGGGTTTTTTATGAATTTGTTTTCATATATTTTGCATGGGTTTTTTCTATTAAATTTGAGCTTTCAATTTGGATAAAAGACTTTGACCTTTAGCCAAAGAGTTTTCTAAATTTGGACTGGAAAAAATCACTATATTTTTTTGTGAAAAATCGAAACCCAACCCCAAACCAAAAATCCATCTTCTATTTCCATTTCTTTCTCTCTCTCGGGTTCTTCATCATCGGGTCCCACAACCCAGTTCTGAGTCTAGAGGATAGTAGGTTAGTTATAGTGTTTTCCAGTTCTTGTTGAGAGAGATAGAAGATTTCGGGAGCTTCAAAGGTAATATTTCAAAAAATCCTATTAATTAATTTAGGGTTGTATGTTTAATTTGTGCAATTAGAGTAAAACTGATTCTCATTTCCGCTGCCCATGCCTATTTTTCCTTCATGTGTATCAGAGCATGTTTTAATTTTACTCTATTGCGCATGTGGTGGGTTTCCAATTTATTAGATAAAATTGAGATTGGAAACTAAAATGGTTTTTAGGTTTGGCAATTAAATTAAGTTTTTTTTGTAGTATTAATTGTAATTGCTCGCATGTTTATGAGTATTAATGTGTGGCAAATGTCTGTAAATTTGCTAGAGTCATTAAAGTTAAAATTAGGTTTTGTATTTGCTCGGTTCCGGGAAAGAGGACAACTTCAAATTTGGAGAAAAATGGCTCACAGACCTGAAATAGCCTCCAGACCCGAGAGAGTGCTCCCAGACCCGACCGTGAGCAGCTTTCCGACACGGTTCTCACATGCGCGCCTGGCTTCGCACGCTTGCCCCGCTTGGACCCGATCGTGCTCTACTCGTCCAGCCGACCCGCGCTCAGCGTCCATGTGACCGCCCATGCAAACGTTGACCAGCTGGTCCAGACAGTCTGGACCGGTCCAGTTGAGCCAGTTTTGACCGGTTCAACATGTTTTTTTGGAGTTTTTGGGCCGGTTCGAGAGTTTTTTGGCCAAGTTCAGTTGATTCAAAAGTGTTTGAAGCTGGTTCGAGAGCCGTTTTTTTTGTACTACACCAAATTATTATTGTAATAATTTAGTTGTTAGCTTAATTTAAGAGCCAAATCCAATCCATTGTTGGGTGTTTAATTAATTATGCATGTTGATGTTTGTTTTTATTAAATTTTGAATCTTGTTTGTGCATATAGTATGCCATATAGATTTAAAATCCCATCATAGATTAACATGTACATGTATTTGATATATGTTATAATTGTTATAATGTATATAGTATGCATGTTAGTTTTTTTTTTTTTTTTTTTTTTTTTTAAATATAAAGTGTTAATTTTAAAGCATGATCATTAAGTATGAATGTATGTTATAGATGTATGAATTCTAGGGTTATAATGGTTATAATTTTATTTTATAATTGTTATAAAATAACCTAGACTTTAAAATCTATAACAAAGGTAAAAGTTGCATGCTCACCTAGGATTAAATTGGTGCAATTTCAATCGACTTTTCTAAAGAGTTAGAATAGGTCGATTACTTGTTAAACAAAGAGTTATTACTTATCCGGGGAGATCTTGTCTAAGGTTGGGGGTTCTTAAGATGATGGTTTACGGAACACCTCCTACCTGGAGATCAAACTGGCGTCTAAGTCAAATAACCCTAATTTTAATGAGCATGCATGAGAGATGTGAGGTAATAAAATTTGTTTATCACCTAGACATCATAGGTTAAAATCCAGTATAAGAGTTATACATGGATCTATCACCTAGACTTAGGATATGTTTAATTTATGAAATATATCTCTAAGTATTTTTTTTAATATATATCCTAAACCATTATAGAACACTTCAACTAGAGAGAAGTACCGTACTTTTAGCTCTAGCATCCCTAAGAGTCCACATTTTGAGGTCCATGCAGGGCTTTGGGCCGTGCTTAGGAGCGGACTCCCTTCGGAGAATGTTTGCATGGATCAATATCAAGGTGAATAGGGGAAGTAGTTCATAGTATGTGGGTGAGGGGTATGTAACAACATATCCCACGGTCTCTTCCATTAGGTCGCACCGTGAGATTCCTATAATGCGCCTGCATGTCTGCCCTGGAGCGACCTTTCCCTTCGGAGGGTTGTATTATAGGATTCGGAACACCGTGAACTCTAAATCTGGATAGGCTCTCTTAGATCAGTTTTCATATTGACTTTCCACTTTCAGGAGCATGTTGATTCTGGTTTTTGAAATCCAAAAATGGAAGGTTACACTTACAAGAATTACTAAGATGTTAGTATATTCTCGACCAAAGTAGCGATAAATAAAGTGCTATAAGAATAAAGAGTTATTCTGGGGTTAGCATCTAGTTAAGATTGTCTTGGTTCAAAAGAGGAATAATCGACTGCCCTTCGGTGGAGGTTACTCTAAACTTTTGAAATATCGTTGCAAAATATAATAATGAATGGCACATTATTAGTTTTTGGTAAATTAAATTGGTTTCTTTGTGATTATAGTTTTTCTAAAAGAATATATTTATCTTTTTCAGCATGAATAGCCCAATAATTCAACTTTTAGCTTCCGAGAAACTAAACAGCGATAATTATTGGGCACACAATAATGGTAGTTGACGATCTAAGATTTGTCTTAACTGAGGAATGTCCTCAAGCCCCAGCCTCAAATGCTAACCGAACTGTTTGGGAAGCATACGATCGATGGGTCAAAGCCAATGAAAAGGCCCGTGTTTACATTCTTGCCAGCATGTTTGATGTTTTGGAAAAGAAACATGAATCCTTAGCTACGGCTAAAGAGATAACAGATTCATTAAGAGAAATGTTTGGGCAACCATCATGGTCCTTTAAACACGAGGCAATTAAGCACATTTACACAAAGTGGATGAAGGAGGGGACCTATGTTAGAGAACATGTCCTGGACATGATGATGCATTTCAATATCGCTGAAGTAAATGGCGGACCCATTGATGAGGCTAATCAGGGTTAGCTTTATCTTACAATCTCTTCCGAAGAGTTTTATACCTTTTGAGACAAATGCGTCTTTAAATAAGATAGAATTTAACCTCACTACCCTTTTTAACGAGCTCCAGCAATTCCAAAACCTTACTTTAGGTGTGGCGGTGCACGCGGGTGGGCGGCGTGCTACTTCGGATGGATGCGCAACTGGGGTCTGAGGCATTGAAGAGGAGACGGTGTGACGTTGATGGGCCAGCGCAGTTGGCCACGTGGGTGGTGGATTTGAGGGACGGCCGGACGGCTGAGTGGGTGTGAGAGGGAGGCGACATGACTAGGGCTTTGTGTGGGCGCTGGAGAAAACGAAAGCAGAGGGGGTGAGGTCTCGGGCGGCTCGAGGAAGAAGAAAGAGGGGGAGGGAAAGAAGAAGAAAAAGGAAGGGAAAAGAAAATAAAAGAATAAAAAAATAAAATAAAAGAATAAAATATATCTTATTTTATCTTATTCTTTTCCTAATCCACATAATTCTTTAAATTCCTTTCCTTTAAAAAAAATTAACTTCTGCCAATCATTTTCAACATAAATAATTTCCAACGTCAACAATTAAATTCCCACAATTACACTTAAAGTCAAAAATTCCAAAAACACCCCCCAATTAAAAGAAATTACTGAAATTACATTACTAACAAAATTTGGTGTGTTACATAAGACACCTCAAGAAATTGAGGATATGAGATGTATTACCTAGCCTCAGCTATGGGAAACTTAATGTATGCTATGCTCTACACTGGGCTAGACATTTTTTATGTAGTGGGAATAGTTAGTAGGTACCAGTCCAATCTAGGGTTAGACCACTGGATTGCAGTTAAGAACATCCTCAAGTATCTTAGGAAAATGAGGGACTACATGCTGTGTATGGAGGTAAGGATTTGATCCTTATGGATATACTGACTTAGATTTCCAAATTGACAAGGATTCTAGGAAATCCAAGCAGGAATAGTTTTCATCCTGAATGGGTAGCCGTAGTATGACGTAGAATTAAGTAAGGATGCATTGCAGACTCCACTATGGAGGTTGAATATGTAGCTGCTCGTGAAGTAATAAAGGGAGCAGTTTGGGTCAGGAAGGTCTTAAGTGATTTGGAAGTCGTTCTAAACATGAACTTGCCTATCACCTTATACTGTGACAACAGTGGGGCAGTAGCCAAATCTCAATAGCTTAACAGCCACAAACGAGGAAAACATATTAAGAGGAAGTATCACTTGATACAAGAGATTGTGCAATGAGAAGATATGATCGTCACAAAGATTGCTTTGGAGCACAACATTGCTGATCCATTCATGAAGGCACTCTTAGCTTAATTGTTCAAAAGTTATCTAGAGAGTTTAGGTCCACGAGACATGTCATTGTATAATCTAGGGCAAGTGGGAGATGTGTAATGGGTATATGGATGCCATAGTTTATTGTATTTATTTACCATTCTTGCTGTTTTGGGTTATTGATATTATGTACATCCCATTAAGTAGAGTTTTAGTTTAAGTGGGAGTTTGTTGGGTTTTTTTTCCATAAAACATGTAGATAGAAAATGTAAATAATTTACTGTCATCAATAAAGAATTATCAATGTTATTTCAATAAGTGTTATTGATTGTGTTATATTCATTTTTTCTTAATAACCCTAAATCCAATAAACTAACATCCTAGGTTGTCTTTTGAGTCTTAAACTGTATATGGAGACATATAGAGACCAATGTTTAAGATACAACCAAAAGGGTCAATAGTATAGGGATAATGTTGAGTACCATATTCTGGTAATACTATGGATATGACCCACTTTGTATTTGATACAAACAAAATGATCCAACACTCTCGTGTAGGTGACATGCGAGTGAGGGTATCCTATGCAATGCGTTTACATAAGACTGAACCGTGAAATAGTAACCACTAGATGTAACTCCGTTGACTAATTAGGTTTCCATTTCAATAGGATTACCTAGGCAACTTAGTCTTAATCCTGAGTCTAATATGAATTTCTGTACACGAGGGAAAGTCCTTTTATTTGTAGAAGCACCATGGTCGTCTACACGATCAGTAGCACATGAACAAACAGCAACCGAGGACGACACCACCACTCGAATCCCTCGGTATTCTCAGAGTGAGAATCCAAAGGGTGGACTTTGATGGAATTGGTAGAGGGGAGGATGAAAAATGATCGTGTAGAACGAATGAGCAAGTGGGAGATAGTAGAAGACTATCGTATAGTCGGGTGTGCTTGATCATTTAGATGGGCACGATCATGTAGGTTTAGCTAAGCGATCGTCTATCAAAAGGTAAACGATCGTTTAGTTCTACTCGGCGTGCTAAGCGATCGTTTAGAAATCTCGTATGATCGTTTAGTACACGGGTGTGTGATCGTTTAGGAAGACGGGCACTATCGCATAGGCTCTCAACACTAAGCGATTGTCTAGTTTCACACTATGAGCGAATTTTCAGATCTTTTTTTCGTGTCTCTTTTGTGTCTTGTAAAAACGAAAACAATTTTCATTTTATTCTTTAGTTACATGAATTGAATTCAATTTCCCATTTTCGCACGAATCCGGAGAAGTACTTGGCCAATTATCTCAAAACCGCCTAATTAATTAAATAATGAATATAATCATATTATATTCTTAACCTATAGTTTAATATCATATATCAATTATAGTGTTTTCTCCTCTTCTTGATACAAATCATATTTCAATCCAATTTCCTCCAAAATAATGTATCTCATACATTTAGTCAATTATATCATATATAATTAACCAGTTCAATTATGTCATATATAATCGAACTCCCTCTTGTTAATTTGAACATTTCAAACTGACCCAAAAACTTATTCTCAACTCTTATCCAAGCTACCAAGGGGACCTTATAGACCTATGGCTCGAACTCCAACGGTACGTGAATAGCTGACTAAACTCTTTAGCCACGAGATCCACCATCTGTTAATTTCCAGACATTCCACTAAAGACCGACAGCTGAACTCTTCTTACCTTGGATATATTTCTGTGTCCATCGGATATAACCAATTATGAGTACGATAACCTTTCACAGATGCTCATAAGTACAACTGAGCCAATTTACTGTTTTCCCCGTAGTTACATCTCACTCTTTAAGTACCACTGATCCCTCTAATGAATAATACAACATAGTCCAACTATATGTGAACACCTCTCAGGCAAAGAGAATGTGGCGCCAAATCGTTCAAGCCCTGGAATCAGCCCTTAAGGGAGCTATCTATCTACTTGCCCCTGCTTGGGGGAAGGAGTGAATTCCATCTTATGTAGCTGAGTTTCCAGCTCCCAAATCAGACGAATCCCCAAAGTGGTAGGTTTGAGTCAGCGAATTGACCACTCACACCCATGCAAATCAAAGGATCGCCCTCAATGGCAGAAGTTCCCAACTCACTCAAGATTGAGGTCATGTTACCTATGGTCATCCTAGTGAAGTGAAGTCTCTGTCATGAATGGTGATATATAACGAGACATTAACACTTCATGGTCAGGTCTTATACAAACTCTTTGTATAGGACACCCTTGCTCGCATATCCCGTACATGAAGGATCAGGATCAGACCATTTGTGAAAAGTTACAACACTTGCAACTATTCCACAAAGCGAGCAGCATCTGTAGCATTACCAGGATAAGGTTTCCCTCATATATCCATATACTACAGACCATTTTGGTTATCAATTAAGACATGATCCACTTGTATGTCACCACATACATGCTTAAGTTACATAAAGACAACCAAAGATTTTAGTATATTAGTTTGTGGTAAAGCAAATAAAATATTCAACTGAGAAAATCAAGAAGTGAAGTAAAATATCATATATTATACATCACAAGCGCTCGTACAAACTATTTACAAACTATAGGATATGAGACTTTAGGGCATCAACCCCAACAATCTCCCACTTGTCCTAAAGCAAAGTGAGGTGTACAAAACTAGTACAAAACAATAAACTAGGGCATAAACGCCCAGTACAAGAAAATCTCCCACTTGCCCTAGTCCAGCCGTGGTCACTCCTTTAGATCCATGCTCTGAAGGTGACCCTCAAACACTGTAGACATGAGAGCATTCATAAACGGGTCTGCAATATTGTGCTCCTAAGCGATCTTCATGACGTGTAATGCAGGTTTTGATAGGTATGATTGGTGATGTTCTATGCTCGAAATGATGCGATACTACTTCTAAATATGCGTTAATTATGGATGTTCATGTAGTATGCCATGTGTTGTCACATGTTTCCTTACGATGGAACAAAGTGTAATTCCACTGCAAGTTTCTCGGTGTGATCCGAGGTCGAACACGGGGACTGATTTAGGTTATTGTGGTATGTTCATGATATATGCGACCAGGTTTTCAATCTTTAAAAATGTGTTTGTACAGGTATATAAATTGCGATAAAATAAAGAAAAGCAGTAAAGATGCGATAATAAAATGAAATACAATAAACTTAAGCTAGATGATACAAGATACAAGCTTCATGTTACAAGATGTTGGGGTCAAGGCTGCCTGTGAAAGTTGTGCAAAGGCGTGGAATGCGGCGGCAAGTCTTATGAATAAAATAGAAAGAGAAAGACAAATAATATAAACAATGCAAGTTCTCAATTGCGTTGAAGCTTCAAATGTTGTTCCGCTCTTCTCTTGGCATACACCTTTCAGTGATTGGCCGTGCTCCCACATGTCTGTGGTGAAACAAAGACTAACGTAATTAACGCAAGGTTGCTTCCATGTCTGGAAGTATTACTCGCTTTAGTTAACGCATTCTTCTGACCTTCTCTCAATAGATCAAAATGACATCTTCACTTCTGCTCTCACAGGTGAAAATGCCGTCTAGCATGCCTTAGCTAAACATATTTTATATCTTTAACACAGATTAAGTACTTAGTTAATTATATTGCTTATCAGGGAATTAAGAAGACATCGTGAAGAAAGTGATTGATGAGTGAACGGAAATAGATAGAAAATGATAAATGAAAGCTATCGAAACAATTAATATCTCTATTAAGCGTTTGATACATGGTGTGCGAATGAAGAGAGAGTGAGAAAGTGAAATACAACAATGAAAGAGATAAAACAGATACAAGCAACTGCCAATGTCTTGGCACTGATTCGATGGAGATCTCCTTGCCGGATAGGATGGATTAGATGGTAGGAAGAGCTTCCCTCTCAGGCTTGGTCCACCAGTAGCAGGGATCTTTGCACAGAGCTTTCAATCGGGTGTTTCGCAGATTAGATCTGAGATTCACCTCTCGGCCTTATCTCGTCTTCTTCCCGGATTTCTTCACTTAAGCACTCAGCTCAGCCTTTTCTCTCAATAGTTTTGCAATATTTACCCCGTATCCCGTAGCATCCTTTTTCTCTGAAATCAATGGGGTATTTATAGGTGCAGGTTTTTGACTCCGGCTTTGGGGTCCCCACTGATGATTATTGTAATTCCAAAGATGGAGGGATATTATTCCTTTTGTTATGCAATCAGACCGTCAAATCTACACAACTGTTAGGTGTACACTTGCACAATCATCTGCTTTTGCGTTGCTCAACTGCATCTTTCGATCATGGATTCGCATGTGGTGTTGTTTTTATTACTGCACGTGGTTGAACTACAGCTCTGGACCTATTGTCGCATTGCGCCGTCATTGCGATAATCGTCTCTTCATTGTTGATTGACGGGCGCAATGTGACAGAGATGCATTGATGAGTTTCTCGTGAGCCTTGCACGCAAACGGTGACTTGGTCTTCTGCAAAACAGAGTAAAATTCGGCTTGTCTTCCATCTTTATGGTGTTAGTGGATGTAATTGCAAATATTTATAATTATTGTAATACTAGGCTAATTTTCATACAATCGGCGCATATTTACTAACTTTTGGCCACAATATCTAGATAAGGTGGCATAAATAACTTGTATTTCTACAAGTTATCACACCCCCAAATTTAGATATATGCTTGTCCTCAAGCATATCTTCTACTAAGGCAATCATGCTCAATTCCTATCCTTTATTTTTTGACGATTGGTTGCTCTGAATGTTACACTTAGGCACATTACTTGACATCGCAATTTCCTTCTATCCTTGCTAATTCTTAGCAAGCCCTACTTTTATTCTTCTATATGACAAAATTATGCTCAAAGATGCATTTCTAGTTTTTCAAAATAGAATGTTTATCTCTTCTTTGTCAAAACAACTTTATGTGTCTATATGCGGTGAGCAAAAACTTTGCGTCATTTATTCACTTAGAGACTGTTGTCATGGTTACACTCTTTTTGCTTATTCCCACGGGTGTCATGTGGACATCCAACTACGGTTGTGTGCCAATTTCAACTTCAATTCAAGAGGATCAGAGGAGTTGTCTCTTGCATTTCTTTATTTTTGTTTTTTTTCATACTGCATTGTTCTTGGAAACCCACCTTCGTTTTGGCTTGCTTCCTACGGGTGTCATATGAACATCCAACTACAAAGCAGGCTCCTTTCACAAACTAAACTTCTTATTAGGTTGGGACAGTTTTAAGGTTTTCCCTTGCGCTGACATTTGGAGTTTTGCATAAAAAATATATATATATATATATTTAATTGAAAATAAGATACAACATAATCTTGATCTCATCTGCTCAGACCTTCCCCACCCCCAAACTTAAAGATGAGCAAAGTCCTTATTGCGTTGTTTGGAGAGACTAGACAAACACTTAGAAGAAAATTTCAAAAAGAAGGTTTGAGCAGAACTTTGAAAGATAAAAGGTAAAGTACTGCTAAACAAAGAATTAACTAAGTGTTAGTCAGAATTTACTAAGTATGGGAAATGTTTCTAAGTATCAACATGTAATACATCATAGCAGCGCAATGAAGATCGTAAAAATAAGAGATTTAGAATGTCACAAAAATTAGCAAAGGAAGATAAAGAAAGAGGCACAGGCAAAAAGTGGAGTGAATATATACTCTGATTGTATTGACTATTAACAAAGTATACAAATAAATTACAAATGAACGCATTACAGAATTTCCTATTGCCTGTACAAGAGTCAAAGAATTTGATTACGTTACAAATAATAAATGAATTGAATACAAATAAAGAATGGCCGCATAAATAAAAAAAATCGTATTGGAAGAAAGTGTAAATATTAAGGTTGAGGAGCAGGGGGATCTGGCGGATTTTGAGGTGGTGCAGGAGGAGCTTCTTCAAAATTTAAGTGCTGCCGGAGATGTAGGGGCACCATTGGACCATGAAGATATGCGGTAAGAAAGTTGAAGTACTCTTGATTATGCTCTGCAATCATTCTCTGGTGTATATGGACTTTATAAATGTTGTGTTGCATGTTGATTAGCGCCTCTTTTGATGTGGCGGCATTGCGTTGAATTTCATCAATGCGCTCCATTACTACCTCAAATCGTTGATTGAAGAAGTGTTGCTGTCGAGAGAAGAGTTTTTGTTGTTGGGAGAAGAGGGATCTCATTTCTGCTAACTCAGCAGCCATGGAGGTGATGGAGGATTGTGCCTGCGATGTCTCGCCAACATCGTGGTTGGGCAGAGGTGCCTTCACCCAAACTGTGTGGGTCATCAACTTGCAGCGGTGGAATGGTGGGTTGCAGTGATGATGCTGATGGTGAAGGTGGGGCTGCTGGGTAAACAGGAGAGTTGGGGACAAGAAGAAGGTTTGTAAAATACTCGTGTAAGGGGGAAGAGGGTTACGCTGGCCGCCTCGGTGGGCTTGGAGGCCGGATGACTAAGGGAAGAGGGTCTATAGGTTCTTGGATTTTGCATTGGTGATTCATGGACCTTCTCTTTTCCCTTATCCTCTCTTCGTATTCTTTTTGGTTTGGTTCCAACGGCGCATTCAAATCGATTGCAGGCCTCTTTGCTGGCAATTCGGGGCAGTGTGGAGAATCTTTGAGGAGCATCCTCAAGATTTTTATGTTGATGAGGCCGTGGACTTCTGGCATAGGCTCCTCATTAATGCCTACACCCATAGACAGACATAGACTTGAAACAATCCACGGGAAGAAGTACTGCCCCCGACATGCCCCACTAATGCTCTGATCTGCCTCGCGATCAACTATCCTACATCGATAGGAATGCCGCGGGCTATACAATATGCGGCCATGACCTGATCCCTTGATACAGTTCTGTCGTGCATCGTTGGGATCATTCGCTTCTTGACCAAATAAACCTAGATCCTTCCTTCTGACAACAAGAACTTGGACTCTAAGGTACAGATGCCTTTGGGCGAGACCGACCACTTCGCTTCTGTTTGTGTTAGTAACTTCAATGCGTCCTCCATCTACTTTTCTGTGGGGTCATCAATAATCTTGTTCCCTGGCGCATCAGGGTTGTCTTTCATTTGATAAATTTTGTTGATGTCCCTTGCGTTGAAGGATACTGTCTCTCCCTTAAAGGTCACCACATCCCTATTTTCATGTAAGCACCTGTGGTAAAAGCTTTGCACTACCTAAGGCACTATGATGGATGGGCACTGGTAGAATGTGTCCCACCCATGCTCCACAATTACGCTCGTGATGAGGTCAGGTAGTGGGGTCGGCGTAGGGTAGAAACCCATCTCAATCAATATATCATCGTTCTCCTTTTTCTTTGATGATCGCTTCTTGGCCGCTGCGGGTTCGCTGCTTTATGCTATGGCCTTGCCTTTTGCCAATGCAAGGTGGGCTACTTGTCATTCTCTCTTTTCCCGCTCTCTGTGTTGCTCTTCTTTCTCGCGCTCGGCGAGCTCTTTGCCCTTGCTCTTATATAAGTGCTTCTTATTGGCTTCACGCTTCCTCCTCTTCTCCTCCAACAACAATCTGTACTATTCTTCCTTCTTCCTTCTCTTTTCTTCCTCTTCTTCTCTTTCTTCTTTCATAAACTCTTCTTTGAATTGCTCAGAGGCCAGCAACAGGCGGTGTTCCTCCTCGTGCTTCTGGATCCCTTCAAGTCTAGCAAGTTCATTGTTGCGTCGCATCTTCTCAAACTCCAATCTTTTCCTTCTATTCCCCTCTGCGATGATGAGCTTGCCCCTCTCCATCTTTTCTTACTTCTTTTCTTTTTCTTTTATTTTTTCTCTCTCTCTTCCAATGCTAAAATTAATCTTTGAGGGTTAATTGTGGACCATTGTAGCGTATTCTCCTTGCGACGCCGCATTAAAGGGGTTCCCTCTACTTCTCCTCCTTCATCCGTCACAACCATTTGTGTTAGTATGGGTTGGGCTGATTCCATTAACTATGCCGTTTCCCCCTATCCTCCCTTACGGAGGTTGATTCTCCATCCTTCTTAGGGCTTGCAGCCCTCTGCCTTGCTTCTTCTTCTTCTCTCAGGCGCCTCTTCTCACGTCGGCACAATCTTCTCTCCTTTTTCTCCTTCTTCTTCCTCTCCTTCTTGGCCTCTTCATCTTCATCATCATCCTTTTTCTCTTTTTTCTTTCTTGCCTTACGATGATGTGAAGACTCTGCCTCTCTAACCTTCTTTCCCTTCTTCTTCTTCTTTTTCTTATCTTTCTTCTCAGCCACTTCTAGCTGATTCTCTCTCTTCTTGTCTTCCTTCTCGACCTATTCTGGCTACGCATCCCTTGCAACCTCCTCCATCGCAATGTCAGGGGTCACTAATGCAATCTCCACTTCCTTGGCCTCCTCAACTGCGATCTCTTCTTCTTCTCTTCTTGGAGGATCCTCATAAATTTTTGCGATGATAGTTGCCTCATGAGTCTCTGGGACCAGAACATCATTCCCCTCTTCTTCTTCTTCTTCAACCACCACTTCTTCCACCACCACTACTCCATCCTTCACTGGTTCATCCGCCACTACCGCCGCCTCCTCCTCTGTAGGCAGTGGTTGGTTTACAACCCCTGCCTTGGGCAGTCCACCTTCTTGCTCCAAGGTACTTAGGATGTTGCCAAACACCTTCGTATCATCTCGTCTCTTCCTTTCACTTTCAGTGGAGACGGCAGGTGTTGGCGTAGGCATGCTCTTGGTGCTTCTTCCTCTCTTGAACACAGGAGGCCTACCGACCAAAGGATTTCTTCGGGCTCTTCCGGCGAGTCTGGGGACAGTGTGGGCTTGGGCGGCAAGCCTGCGACTAGTAGCCAGGAATGCTGCCTCTCGCATGGCTACTTGATCAGGGGTGGAAGGTGAAGCGGATTGGTTTGGGGTTTGGTCAGCCATGGATACGAGCTTGGAAAGGTTTGGTAAAAACTTGAGCTGCTGGGGAGAAAAAAGGTTTGAGATGCAAGACGCTTAGGGTTTCTAGTTTGCCAAAGTGAGGTAAAGGGTTTCCAATGAAGGAGGAGGTCGTATTTATAGGTTGGGCCATGGTGGGGCCCACGCGATTTTTGCGATGACTGGCCTTGAGCAGCTCAACAGGCGCATCATTCCACCTCCCTCATTTATAGAATTTCAGAAAAAGTGTCCTTTCGTCTGCTAAGTCATAATTGCTTGGGGATACGAATCGATTGGACTTCTTCCCAAATTGCCAAATTAATTTTTCTTTAATATTTTATTTGAATGGACGCATGAAAAAGAATAACGCATTGTGCTCACCAACGCAACTGTATCTTTGTAGAGGATGGGCAACAACACATATATCCCCGCAACACACCCCTTAACTAACGCATTTCTTGAGGATACCTCAACATAGTGAATTTGGCTAAGGACGGGCAAAGGACACATGTGAGCGCAACACACCCCTCAACTCAATCCAGTTGAGTTAGGTGAACGCAAAGCATTCCTAATTGGGTTGGGATGCGTCCATTGTTGTCTTGCTTTCTTGTTGTTAATTGTTTTATTATTTTTTTTATTTTACAATTTTCAACAGCGCAAGTGCTGTGGCTTATGGCAATAGATTTTCCTTTATTACTCAATCATTCACAATTTAAAGCACAACACATTGATTACAAAAAAAAGTCAAAGAATTAAAGACGAGACATAATTAAATGCAGAGAAGTGAATGAGGAAATAAATTCATAAAGTCAATGAAGAATTGAAAACAAAATTCAGAATTTAAAGAGACGGAAATTCAATAAAGTAGTAAACATAATATTGAGATATGGACCAAAAATTGCGTTGTCCTGAGTGATCGTAATCCACATCTCCGCAGGCGGTCAGGCTTGTCTGCTCAATGTCTTAAGGACATTGCTCCTTCCTTGTAGATCTCGGGGCTTCTGAATTGCTGGGCAATGTTCCCGGTGTTCGACTTCTTAACTCAGAGGCCAGTTGGCCCACTTGGATCTTTAGATTCCTTATAGAGGACGCTTGTGCTTGCATCACTACATCATTTTTATCCATATACTGCTTCAACAGCGTCTCTAATGAGCCTCCCGAGGTGTTAGACGATGATGGTTGCTGGTTATGCGGTCTTGATTGCCCTTGGTTGTGGTGAAAAGGAAGATTTCCTCTACTGCCCCTTTAATGGTTCACTAGCCCCCCTAGGTTGGGATTGCCTCCCCATCCGAAGTTAGGATGGGTCCTCTAGCCTGGATTATAGGTGTTGCTGAAGGGTTATTCTGGATAGCATACACTTGCTGAAGGTTCAATGGACACACATGAGCTCCATGAGCTCCTTCACAATTGACGCAATTGATTGCGGCCACTTGAACGTGCAGCGAGTTTTGTGCTGATGTGTGGAGTAATGGCTCTTGGTTGATTGCAATTCGACTGAAAATCGAGGTCAGTGGCCATCTGTTCGCCCAACTGCGTCCATTGTTCCGTAGGGACATGGCTGTTTCAGTTTTCCTTTTATCGGTGCCTCGGCCTCTATAACCATCGTTGATCCAATCATCCATATTCCGTGAGATGCGGTCGAGGATGACTTTGGCCTCTCTGTATGTCTTATCCATAAAACCTCCTGCCGTGGAGGCATCAACAATAGCCTACGTTGCTCTGTTCAGGCTATTGTAAAATGTTTCCATCAAGACACAATCGGGAATCCCAATATGCGGGCAGTTTTTCACCAGTCTCCTGAATCGCACCCAGGCAGTGCTCAGGGTCTCATTCTTCTTCTGTTCGAAGTTCAACACATCCTTTCGTCGCCTTGCGTTGACGACAGGTGGAAAGAACTTCTTCATGAACCGCTCCACCAATTGCTCCTATGAAGTGATCTCATTTGGCTCCAGTGAGTAAGCCCACCTCTTAGCCTCGTCCCACAAGGTGTAAGGGAACAAATACAATCTTATATTTTCTGGGGTCACGCCAGGTAAGGAAAAATTGCCACACATCTCAAAAAAGCTGGTCAGATGGGCATGTGGGTCTTCACCTTGCAGACTCTCGAACTGCCCGACATTTTGAATCATCTGCAATATGACCAACTTAATACCAAAACGCACGTTATCCTCCACAGTTGGCCTCGAGATTCCAAGCAAAAATCATACAAATTGGGTGCCGCATAATTATGCATTGGGATGTTGCGATCGGCCGCCAGGAAGATAGGATCCTGAGCCAGTCTAACAGCCCCTTGGTTCACAACTGGCACCGCGTTATCGTTATTGTTCGCCATGCTAGCTGCCTTCTTTCGCCTAATTCGATTCTGACGTACCCTTGCGCGGAAAGTTTGCTCGATCTCAGGGTCAGTTACGAATTCTAGTTCAGCACCAGAACTCATAAACCGTCAGGCTGCTCTCCATGTTGAACAGCCAGTATAATGAGATCTGTCCTGCAAAATACCAAAAACACACTCAAACAATAAACCGTTAACCAAATCCTCGGCAATGGCGCCATAAACTTGTAACGGAGATTTTGATAGGTATGATTGATGATGTTCTATGCTCGAAATGATGCGATACTACTTCTAAATATGTGTTAATTATGGATGTTCATGTAGTATGCCATGCGTTGTCACAAGTTTCTTTACGATGGAACAAAGTGTAATTCCACCGCAAGTTTCTCGGTGTGATCTGAGGTCGAACACAGGGACTAATTTAGGTTATTGTGGTATGTTCATGATATATGCGACCAAGTTTTCAATCTTTAAAAATGTGTTATTACAGGTATATAAATTGCGATAAAATAAAGTAAAGCAGTAAAGATGTGATAATAAAATGAAATACAATAAACCTAAGCTAGATGATACAAGATACAGGCTTCATGTTACAAGATGCTGGGGTCAAGGCTGGCTGTGAAAGTTGTGCAAAGATGTGGAATGCGACGGCAAGTCTTATGAACAGAATAGAAAGAGAAAGACAAATAATATAAACAACGCAAGTTCTCAATTTCTTTGAAGCTACAAATGTTGTTTCGCTCTTCTCTTGGCGTACACCTTTCAGTGATCGGCCGCGCTCCCACATGTCTGTGGTGAAACAGAGACTGATGTAAGGAACGCAAGGTTGCTTCCATGTCTAGAAGTACTACTCGCTTTAGTTAACGCATTCTTTTGACCTTCTTTCGATAGATCAGAATGGCATCTTCACTTCTGCTCTCACAGGTAAAGATGTCATCTAGCATGCCTTCGCTAAACACATTTTATATCTTTAACACAAATTAAGTACTTAGTTAATTCATATTACTTATCAGGGAATTAAGAAGACATCGTGAAGAAAGTGATTGACGAGTGAACAGAAATAGACAGAAAATGATAAATGAAAGCTATCGAAACAATTAATATCTCTATTAAGTGTTTGATACATGGTGTGTGAATGAAGAGAGAATGAGAAAGTGAAATAAAATGATGAAAGAGATAGAACAGATACAAACAATTTCCAATGTCTTGGCACTGATTCGATTGAGATCTCCTTGCCGGATAGGATGGATTAGATGGTAGGAAGAGCTTCCCTCTCAGGCTTGGTCCACTAGTAGCAGGGTCTTTGCACAGAGCTTTCAATCGGGTGTTTGGTAGATTAGATCTGAGATTCACCTCTCGGCCTTATCTCGTCTTCTTCCTGGATTTCTTCACTTAAGAACTCAGCTCAGCCTTTTCTCTCAACAATTTTGCAGCATTTACCCCGTATCCCGTAGCATCCTTTTTCTCTGAAATCAATGGGGTATTTATAGGTGCAGGTCTTTGACTCCGACCTTGTGGTCCCCACTGATGGTTATTGTAATTCCGAAGATGGAGGGATATTATTCCTTTTGTGATGCAATCTGATTGTCAATTCTGCACAACCGTTAGTTGTACACGTGTCTCAATCCTCCGCTTTTGCATTGCTCAGCTGCATCTTTCGATCATGGATTCGTATGGGGTGTTGTTTTTATTACTGCATGAAGTTGAAACACAGCTCTGGATCGACTGTCGCATTGCGCCGTCATTGCGATAATCGTTTCTTCATTGTTGATTGACGGGCGCAATGTGACAGAGATGCATTGATCAGTTTCTCGTGAGCCTTGAGCGCAATCGGTAACTTGGTCTTCTGCAAAATAGAGTAAAATTTGGCTTGTTTTCCATCTTTATGGTGTTAGTGGGTGTAATTGCAAACATTTATAATTATTGTAATACTAGGCTAATTTTCATACAATCGGTGCATATTTACTAACTTTTGGCCACAATATCTAGATAAGGTGGCATAAATAACTTGTATTTCTACAAGTTATCATGACGATCACGTCCTCTCGATGCACTATCATGCGGATCAGATGGTACTTCAGCTCTATGTGTTTGCCGCGCCTGTGACTTCTAGGTTGCTTGGAGTTCGCCACAACCCCACTATTGTCACAATAGAGGGTAATGAGGCGTACACATATCTGGAGCCGCTTCCAGTTCTGTCAAGAACTCCCTGAGCCAAACGACTTCCTTAGCAGCTTCGCAAGCCGCTACGTTCTTTGCTCTAAAGTGGAGTTGGTGATGCAGGCTGGACCTATTGTATAGGTCGATGCCCAATCGTTTAACAAAAGCTAAGTGATCGTCTAGCAAAGGCTAAGCGATCATTTAGCTCATTGCGTTGTTCCATGTCTATCGTTTACAAAACACTACATGATTGTTTACCCTTGTCAAGCTATTGCTTAGTAAATCCATATTTACTTGGCAACTTCCGTGAGATTCTTTTTCCGAGAAAGAAATCTCAAAATCATTTTTTTTAACATTACTAAAAATAGGAAAACAATTTTCCTTTTATCTCACGGTTACCATGAACCACCAATAACCTCCCACTCATTTGGTTATTAGAGAAAAAGATTTAATTATCCAATAATTAATATTATTATAAATATAAATGATAACCAACTTATCATACTATATTTATAACCTTTTAGTTTTAATATTTTATCTTATGAAACATATACACCATAGTTCTTTTTCTATTACATGGTACTTAATGTAAATCTCATTTACATCAATCCCCCACTAAATATATCTCATATATCATACCGATCATATCATATATAATAAAATTATCTCTTGTCAATTTGAACATTTCAAATCAACACCAAGAACTGATTCTCAACTGAATCCATTGAGCTACCAAGGGGACCTTATGGACCTGTAGCTCGAAGCTCCAACGGTACGTGAATAACTAACTAAACTTTTTAGTCATGGGATCCACCATCCGTTTAGTGCGACAACCCTTCACAGATCGCTCGTAACCATTATGCCCCTATAGTTACATCTAACTCCTTAAGTACCACTGAACCCTCTAATGAACATAAGTCCTAGTCCTACTATGACTGAGTCCTCTCTTCGAAAGAGAGGCTATGGCCACTATGTTCAAGCCTCGGAATCAGCTCTTAAGGGAGCAATCTCTCTACTTATCCCTGCATCAGGAAAGAAGTGAACTCCATCTTGTGGATTGAGTTCCCAGCTCCCAATTCAGACAAGTCCTAAAAAAGGTAGGCATGTTGAGTTGGCAATCTGGCCACTCTCACCCATACTAATCAAATGAACGCCCTCAAAGGCAAGAGTTCCTAAAACATTCAGGATTGAGGTTGTGTCACTTATGGTTGTTTAGGTGAGATGTAAGTCTCTAGTAACAATGACATTATATACAAAGTCTAGTCATCTTGTGGTCCGAGTCTTATACAAATTCTTTGTATAGGACACCCCCACTCGTATGTCTCCACATGAATGGTTAGGATCTACCATCTGTAGTAGTTTACAACACTTGCAAACCTCTATAAAGCAAGCCGTATCCATAGGGTCACCAGGATCAGGTATCCCACCTTAATCTGTAACTACAGACCTATTTAGGTTATCATTTAAGGCATGATCCACTTGTATATCACATATACATACTTAAGTTCACATAAGATAACCAATGAGCTTTGTTTATTGGATATGAGTAAATGCCATAATGAAATAACATTTACTTTATTCATCAAACAATGTGTATCATTACAAACAACGAGATTCCAGGAGAATTAGGACACCAATCCCAACAAGATGAACTACTATCAACAACTCTTGTTGATGAAGCAGGCTCTTCAACAACTCTTGTTGAAGTTTCAGTAGTTTTATTGGAAAGCTCACGCAACACGACTTTACTACGTGGATTGTGCTCCCTGATATGATCCTCCTTCTGGAAAGTAACGTTCGTGGAAACAAACATCTTATTTTCGGACAGATCATAAAAATAACCCTCTCGTGTACCTTTGGGGTAGCCTACAAAGAGGCATAACCTCGATCGTGGTTCCAACTGCTTGGGATTTGCCTCAAGCACATGTGTCGGGCAACCCCAAATGTAGAAGTGACGTAAACTAGCTTTACGCCTGTTCCACAACTCTAGAGGTGTTGCCGCAACACTCTTGGAAGGAACACAGTTGAGTATATACATCACAGTCTCCACTGCGAAACCCCAAAACGAGTCCGGTAAGGAAGCTTAACTCATCCTCGAACGAATCATGTCCAACAAAGTTCTATTTCTCCTTTCTGCTACACCATTCTGCTGTGGTGTACTCGGTGCTAAGAGTTGGGAAATAATTCCATGTTCTATCAAATAGTCTTCGAATGCCGAGTCCAAAAACTCTCCACCTCGATCCGATGAAAGTGTTTTAATCTGTTTATCCAATGCATTTTCAACTTCAGCCTTGAACTCTTTGTACGTTTCAAAGGATTCAGACTTCCGTTGCATTAGATAAACATACCCATACCTAGAGTAATCATCATAAAACTGATAAAATACTCATAATCACCTCTGGCTCGCACATTCATCGAACCACAAAGGTCAGAATGTACTAACTCAAGAGGCTCTTTGGCTTGGTATCCTTTTCCAGTAAAAGGTCTTTTAGTCATCTTACCCTTAAGGCAAGATTCACACACCGGTAAAGAATTTTTTCCTAACTCACTTAGAAGTCCATTCTTCACCAATCTCTCAATCCTATTGAGATTGATGTGACCAAATCGAAGGTGAAAAAGTTGGGCATTTTCTTTTGAAGAAATTTGTTGACGTTTAGATTGAGTTACGACAGTTTTAAACAACTCAGTGTTATGGAGGGAACTTAAGGCTAATGGTCTTAGCACATACAAGTTACTTTCTAGATAAGTTGTACAAATATTAACACCATCTTTATGAATAAACACTTTATTCACATTAAAAGAAAGTGTATATTTACATTGCAACAGACACTTATAGAAATAAGGTTCCTCTTAAGTTCAGGAACAATATATGCATCGTTTAAAACTAGAAACCTATTATGTAAAGATAACTGGATCTCTCCTACTACCACAGCTGAGACAACGTGCCTAGTGCCTACTCGCATCGTCATCTCACCACCCTTCAGTTGTCGCCAGAATCTAATCCCCTGAAAAGAAGAACAAACGTGATTAGTGGCGCCCGAATCAATTATCTAGGCAGAATCATCATTCTTCACTAAACATGTTTCTAGCACAAGTAAATCATATTTACCTTTATCTGTCTTGGCCTTAGCCTTGGTGGCCTTCCTTTCCTTCAACCAGCGAGGACAATTCCTCTTCCAGTGTCCATCTTATTGCAGTGGAAGCATTTTCCCTTTTCAACTGGTAGTGGACGCCCTCTTGAGGTGACAAGTGGCTGGTTAGCAGACGCTTTCCCTTTCCCCTTACCACCCTTCTTCTTCTTCCCTTTTGCAGAGTTAGAAGTAGAAGGTACAGACTTCGTTCCTGAGGTCGAACCTCGATGGAACATCCTAGAGGATGAAATAAAATTTGCCTAAGCCCTCTTCCTTTCCCTACTTTTCAGTAAAGATTGGTATGTCTGCAACTCGTTAAGGAGAATTATAAGGGTGTATTTCACTTTGTTAAGAATCACATTACTGACAAAGTGCTGGAAGCTCTCCGACAAAAGAATGCGGGATTATGCTAACCTGACTGCCCTCATCGATTGTAGACCCATTCATCTCCACCACATTGAAGTGGACCATCATATTAAGCACATGTTCACGAACAGAGGTGTGTTCCTACATTTTGGAGTTGAAGATGTGTTTAAGAGAATCGTGCTTGAGCTGTTCAGACGGTCATCCAAACATCCCCCGCAGGGACTCTATGATCTCACGCGTTGAGACCATGGGATCATGCTTCTTGGCCAAGACATCATTAAGACTTGCCAAGATATAGGCTCGGGCCTTCTCATTTGCCCGTGTCCATCGCTCATATGCTTCCCGAACATTTTGAGCGGCATTCAGAGTTGGAATAGGAGGACAGACCTTTGTAAGGGCAAACATGAGATCCTCGATGATTAGAATAGTCGTGATCATATGTTTCCATGTTGAAAAATTGTCGCCAGTAAGTTTCTCGACGCTAAGCAAAGCTAATGTGGTAGTAGCCATTTTAAAACTTGTTGCTAAAAAACAAACAAACTTTTATAAGATTTTGCTAAACCACATTTTAACCAAATTATTTTAGCAAAAAAGTTTCAAGCACCCTAAGTGTAAAGACTTCTGTTTTGCAATGATGCCCCAGTGAGACAGGACAAACGTCACTGGTGGGGTGATCAGATGAGAATGCCCTACAAAAGTTTAGGGCATCAACCACAACATTAATGCCCTAACTCTTAACATATTATATACTCAAAATCAAACCCAGACTTCCAAACCAATTTTCAAAAATAGTTTACATTCATCAATAGAGTTTAAGAACTCAACTCAATTTAAATCACAACACTATTTAAAAAGATTTACAACCCAATAGTAAGGATTACCTTTAACAAAACCTCCCTTGACATGTAACTAACTAGTTCTAACTATCCTAGAAAACTCTCAAATATATGCACAAACAATATAGTAGGTGTCTAACAGCACTAGTGCCATTTGGGAAGAGGGGAAGGGGGACAGAAGATAATGAAAACATGAGTCAAAGCTCAGTGAGTGGTAATTTCATGTAAACATAAGTTTTATCTTTCTTACACATCAGTGAAATTCATCAAAATCATTATGTAAAACATTGGTAAAATATATAAGATTCAGTAACATCTCAAACACATGCTAGTAAAATAATGGCATGATCATATCTCGTAAAAATCACATCATAAAAGCATTCATGAGCTAATAGGAAAACACACCAACTCTGTACCCAAATACTCATTTACAATGGCAGGTTACTCTATATAAAGACATATGGTTGTCTTGGACATACCACACTTCGAATATCTCCCGCAGTGGTAAACCAAATAATAATGTCATATGAGCACGGAGAGCTGCCTCAAGGCTAAATATAGATACAGACCACAGACCCAGGTTCCTCTGGAGTTCCCGATATTCTCTGATCACATCTAACCCCAGTAGCCCCTTGATTGCTTGGGTGGCACTACAGGCGCAGGTTCCTCTAGACTATACGGTATACTCTAGCCACATCTAACCTCAATAGCCCTCTATTCGCCTGAGTGGTGCTACTGAAACATATTCAAGTAGCACGGGAGAAATAACCATCTCTTAGGTACAAGAATTAGTAGTTTGAAACCACTTTCACAAACCATTCAAAAAAATTTACAAAGCATAGCTCATATTAAATTCATGTTACTCATCAAATCCATCATCTCAAGTTTACTTATAAAAACCAAAAAAATTATAGTAAAGTAATAGTTTCAAACTACATTTTTGTAATCCCAGTTCATATAAAATCAATAAAAATTCAGAAATCATGATTCAAAGCATTTCTTAAATAATAGTCAAGTAAAACAGATCATGCTAATACATTTCGCAAATCATAGCGTACTATCCTATGTATATATTTTTATATCAAATACTCAAATCAAACCACTATTGTTATTCGGTTTCTCCTCGAATTTCTAATTTCTTCGACTCTCGTTTACCTAAAATTATATTGATAATCCCTTGATTATCCTCCACGTGACCATAATCCAATTATTTGAAAAATTAACCTTTAAATATAACCAATATCACTTAAACATTCCCAAAACCCTAATGATCCAATGTAGGTTTTCACTAGAAGAAATTCGGGCTTTAATGTCAGTTGACAACCGACATTAAAGAAAGTGTTATTAAAGCCCTTTAATGTTGGTTGCCTTTAATGTTGGTTTTAAACCAACATTAAAGGGCTTCAATAACATTGTCTTCAATGTCGGTTGCAACTAACATTAAAGGGCTTCAATAACACAGCCTTTAATGTCGGTTGCAACCGACATTAAAGGTCTTCAGTGAAATTTCCAACCGACATTAAAGCCTGTGTTTTTTTTTTTAAATTCTTAACCGACATTGAAGCCCGAATCTATCTATTTTTTTAAAAATTCCGTTGCCGAATCCATTTTTTTGGTAAAAAAATTATAACATGACACATTATCATCGAACGTTGTGGCTATGACATATTATTTATGTATGGATTGTAAATCTATTACATTTAATCTACAAATTCTGCTATAAAATTATAACTTAAAAGGCCGTACAATAATTCAGCCCTTGAAAACACAAATTACAAGTAATACAAACATTATGAGTTTACTGTC
>NC_052351.1:59025187-59049567 GCF_009727055.1 Benincasa hispida
TTGCTTAAGCGATAGACAACATGATGGCACTACTGATGGGCATGAGCGCTAGATGATAGTCTAGCTGCACTAGACGATGAGCAGACACGCCGATCATGTGTCGCTGTTCGTTCATTCGATCAGAGATCCAGATCTGAAGTTCGTCGTCGTCGTTCGGTCCAGATCAATATGCTCTTCTTCTCTTTCCTCTCTTAAACTCACCAGAAATTTTGTTCTTATATTACGCCTCTCAAACTGTTTAGTGTATAATGTCTCATATGAAAGCCAACTGTGGTTTCACTTCAATATGCTCCGTCTTGCCCCTAGATTTGGCCTACTTTTTATGTGTCTATGGCCTTTTAAATTCGATTTGATTAATGGTTTTGTTGTTTATGATACATTTGTTGAAGATTGGCAAGAGGCATTGCAAGAGTTGCTTCTTCGTTGGTGTAGCGTGAGCAAGAGCAGTGAAAGCGAAAGTTGAGCGCAAGGCGCTGGTAGACGATTGTGTAGGAAAATGGGTAGCACTACACGATGAGTAGGCGACCGTGTAGCAATGTAGGGAGCTAAACGATGAGTTGACGATCGTATAGCAGATGCACGGAGCTAAGCGATGCGTTAGACGATCGTGTAAAATGTGCGGAGCTCAACGATCGTATAGTCAGATTGTGCGGATGCTCGACTAAGCGATAGACTAACACAATGGTGCTATGCGATGGGCATGAGTGCTAGACGATATCGCGTATTGTGCTAGATGATGAGTAGACACGCTACACGATAGGCGGAATGCTAACGACTAGGCGATGACGTAAGCGATAGGCAAATGCGTAGACAATAAGCATTAGCGCTAACAGGAGAGGTAAACGATATGCTTGGTAGCTAAAACAATGCCTATGCACGGAGATCGTTTACTAAACGAATTTGAGCTACACGAGGGCAACTGGAGCTAAGCAATAGATAGAGGGAACTAAACGTTGGCTGTGAAAACATGTGCATTATGCTAATTAAATCATTAAAAGAATGTTTGACTCACAATTTTAATAAGTGTCGTTGATGACTCACAGTTTTAAAAAGGAAGATTCTCTAATTTATTCAACTATTGAGTTTTAATTGTTTGCAGGTGCAACAAAGAGTAAAGATTTGTATCGCACCCCTCTTTATGCTTTTTCTTGTGGGGAACTCTAGCCTACGCATCTGCTATACGATCGTCAGCACCCACCTACACGATCATCCAGTACCCATCTACACAATCGTCCAGTGCCCGCGCATCTGCTACACGATCATCCAGCGCCTACGCATCTGCTATACGATTGTCCAGCGCTCGCCTACAAGATCAACGGCTGTCTAGCGCCCATCTACTCGATTAACGATTGTCTAGTGCCCATGCATATCTATACGATCATCTAGCACTGAGAGGAAAGTTGGGAGGCATAACATTGAGACATTTACACAAACAGTTGAGAGGCATAACATAAGAACAAAAATTGTTGTGAGCTTAAGAGAGGAAAGAGAAGAAGAGCATACTGATCTGGACGAACGACGAACGGCGAACTTCAGATCGAACGACGAATGGCGGCACACGGATTCGGGTGACTTCAGATCCAGGCGACTGGGTGCGGCGGCTCGGGTTGCACGACGAACAGATCTACATGGAAGCCAGATCTACACCACGACAAACCTGCACGAGTTGCACGGCGGCGCGAGTTACGCTACCCATTGGCAAGGGTTTGGAAGAGAGAAGTGAGAAAGAAGAGGGGCTGAAGAGGGAAGTGTGAGAATGAGAGGAAAAAGAAAATAGGGGGAGAGTGAAGAGGGAAAAATGAAAAAAAATGGGGGGAAAATAGAAAATTGGGGGGGAGTGAAGAGGGAAAAATTAAACAAGTCTTTAATGTCGATTTAAAACTGACATTAAAGGTACCCCCTACAATGTCAGTTTTAAACCAACATTAAAGATCCGTTTTTTTTTTTAAAAAAACTGACATTATACATCCGATTTCACTTTTTTCAACCGACATTAAAGGCCAAAATTCTTGTAATGTTTAGTTTGCAATTTGGTCCTTTAATTACTTTAAAATTAACTTAAGACCCCAAAATTAATCTCCAATAAGAACTAATTCTATTTAAATTTTTCTTAAGCCTTAATCTTGACAATTCTAGGGTTTCTCTGTAACACCCCCGAAGTTTTTTTTTTTTCGAGAATGAATTTTCAAGGACGAAAGTTCTTTGAGGAGGGAAGAATGTAACACCCCGCACATTTTTTTTAGTAATAATATAAATTCAGTAATTTTATTATTTGGAATTTCAGTAATTGTTTTTAGTTGGAGGGCATTTTTGGAATTTTCGACTTTAAGTATAAGTGCGGGAATTTAACTGTTGGTGTGAAATTATTCAATTTGAAATTCAAATGGAAAATTAATGGCAGAAATTAATTTTCTTTTGAAACGGAAAGGAATTTAATAGTATAAAATGGAAAGGAATTAAATGTAATTATATTTACTTCTTTTTTTGTTTTATTATTATTATTATTGTTATTCTTTTTTTTATAAAAAGTCAAACCCCACCCCTTTTTTCTTACTCACGTTCGTCAGCCCGTCCGACGCCGCCCAAAGCCACCGTGTCAGTTTTTTCTTCATGACCTCCGTCCACCACTACTCAAGCATCGTTCGCTTTTGCCGTCACTGGATCTATCGATTTGGGTAAGATTTCTGCCGTCTAGGTTTGTTTTCGGTTGATTCTTGAATACTCATTTACTTTTGGCATCAATTGGTTGATACCCATTGTGTTTCAACTTTGGATTCAAGTTTGTGAAGATATTGAGGTGTTGTTCAGTGAAGTTGAAGTTGGCCTTAACTATTATTTTAAAGCTTGTTTTATGTTTAGGCTTGATTAATAATTCAAGAATTTCACAAAGATTCAATTACTTTTTGGTTCGATCTAATATCAAGGTAAGTAATCTTACTACTGGAACTGCCCACGGGCCAGACATTAGATGTATGCTAGCATGTTAAATGAAGGTTATGGTAGAATGACAGCATGAGAGATTGATAGTATAATATGATTAAAGTATGTTCTGTTACGAGATTCGAATTATTTATTTATGCACATAGACACTTGAATGCTAGTATGAGATGGTATGTGCTTCCATGGTTGTATTTGATCTGATGATGTTGAGGTATATATGTATGTTGTAGAACCATGATGTTGAGGTATATATGTATGTTGTAGAGCCATGATGTTGAGGTTTATATGTATGTCATATATTCGTACAGTGATGATTATGATGTTGAGACTGTGCAAGTGTCCTTACTGATTAGTTAGATGCCCATTAGATTTTGTGTTTCCTTCGGGATTCACCAGTTTGTGTTTCCTTCGGGATTCACCTGTTTGTGTTTCCTTCGGGATTCACCTGTTTGTGTTTCCTTCGGGATTCACCAGTTTGTGCTTCCTTCGGGATTCACCAGTTTGTGTCTCCTTCAGGATTCACCAGTTTGTGTCTCCTTAGGGATTCATCAGTTTGTGTCTTCTTCGGGATTCACCAGAGGCAGTGGGCATACTTAACTACAGTAGGATAAGACTCAGTCTCCTTATTTCTTGTGCATATTTGTCCCATGAGGACTAGAACAGTTATATGTTTCACCAGAGGTAGGTATCTAGAGGACATAGATGCCTAGCCTGACCCCAGTAGTGGGTTTACTTACTGAGTATTTTATACTCATTCTTTCTCATGTTGTTGTTTCAGGTAAGGGTGCATTGACGATGGACAAGCGAAATTCGTGATCGAGCCATTGGGACTAGTTTTTACGCTTCCGCATCATGAAATTTAGAGTTATTTTCATGTTTCTCTTAACTTTTAGTTTTGATGTTTAAAACTTATTTTTAAGAATCGTTTTTTAGACTTATTTATTATCATTTATGATTTATGGGTACCCTACTATTGTTTTAATATTTGAAATTAATGAAAGTCTTTTGAACTTACCTTATTTAATTAGCATTTATTTCACCATAACCGAGTGTCACTTTGAGTTCTATGCATGCATATATTTAGTAATGGCCTAACTTAAGTCCTAGGGGGTCGAATTATTACATTCTCTTTCAATTTAATCCTAATTCCACTCAATTTAGGGTTTACTCACAATTAAGTCCCTTTAATTACTTGAATTACCTTAATTTCCTATAGTATCTTAATGATACCAATTATGACTTAAAACATACTTAAGTACACTTAAGTTTTCTCAAACCCTAATACCATCCAATTTTAGGGTTTCACCTTACACTTTAATCCTTAATTTATCTTAAAATTAACTTAAGGTTTCAAATTAATTCAAGTCTAAGGTCAAAGAATTTTATTGATATCCATTAGAATTTAAATTAAGCTTAAGAACACCTTAATTAACCTTAATTTTGTCCAATTTTACCTAATTTTTCTATTAACCCTTATTAGGGTTTACTCTATAAATTAACCCCTTAATCAACTTCAAAATTGACTTAGGATCTCAAGTTCTTCTAATGTTAGGTTTAAAGTATCATAAAAATACCAATTGGATGCCTAATCATGCATAAGAACACCTTAATTGACCTTTAATTGAATTTTTCAGATTTTAATGTTAGACAATAGATGTCAGAGAGAATTCAAACTATGAAAGTCAACTTTCTTCAACTTCCAGCCCAGAATTTTCTAGATTCAGCCTCTGCTTTTTCAACGAGACTCCAGTGATCAAATTCTTCTATTTCGGCTAATAATACTCTAATTAACCTATATGGACTTTTACCCACTACAAGATTTAGCTTACCTCCAAGTTTGGACATCCAAATTGTCCTAGAACTCCCGTAATCGATCAAACTTTCCACAATGTCCTATTTTCAGCTAGAATTTTCTTAATTTAAAATCAGAAATTCCAGCGAATAACAATCAAATCAAAGACCATAGAGCTCTAGAGGGATCTTAGAAGTATCTTATTTTCAAATTTAGAGCTTTGAATCAACCTATAACTCCATGAATTTGTCTATAACAAAACTTCCTCTATTTTTCGTCCATCTCTAATTGCCACTACTTTGCTTCATTTTCCTTGCTTTTCTGGCCACAATTCTTCGAATCAAACCTTTCATAAGCTTCCTCTTCATCTCTACTCTAGTTTCGTTCAGTTTTGCCCAAATTTTCCTCAAAAAATTCCCTCAATCTGATTCTTTTCCTCTTCCTCTTCTTCATTGGCGAAACCTTAAAAATTTGAAATCCAACTTCTCTCTTCAACTTTTAGCATCTACTTGAGCTTTCCCCAGGTATTAAGCTGATTGGCCCTTCACCTTTAAGTCATCCAATGAGAAAAATTTGTAAAAATAAGAAAAACCCATTTTAATTTTCCCAAATTTCCTTCTCTCGGGTCCTTATATTTTTCCTTTGATTTTTTCTTCGATTTCTCTTCAATTTCCAGCCTAACCTTAGCTTAACAAGCCTTAAACGTCCTAATTTTACTTTTACATTTTAAAAATGTTGACTTTGACCCCTTGACTTTCATTTGACTGCTAACCATTGACTTTTACTTTGAGTTGTCCCGAACATGCCTACTTCACCCTCGAATGTCCTTTACATAACTAGGTTTGTTACCCTCAAATTATACCCGGGTCCTTATTTTCTCTTCCTCAATGAAACAAACATCGGTCCAATTTTTTTATTTTCAAGTGTCTATCTTAATCAAGGGTTCCAAATCAAACTCAATCTCAAGTCCCCAAGTTGAACCTCAACTATAAGTTCCCTAGTATTTACAATAAAGAGTAAAAGAAGAGAGGCTTACAAATTAACAAATTAACACCTTTGGAATTATAGTATGGCCGTAAAGGTAGTTTATGCCATTCAAGATTTGAGGTTGCCCAACACATGTGTTAGGGCAAATCCTAAAAAGTTGGAACATTGTTCAAAATTATGCCTATTTATAGGATGCCCCAAGGGAAGAAAGGGTGGTTACTTCTATGATCCTAAAGAAAATAAAGTATTTGTGTCGACAAATGCTCCATTTTTAGAAGAGGACCACATCAAGGAGCATAAGCCTAGCAATAAGATTGAGTTGAGTGAGTTTTTCAATGAAACTACTAAAACTTCAACAAGACTTGTTGAAAAGGCTAGTACATCAACAAGAGTTTTGATGTCGGTTCGTCTAGTCAAGCACATCCACCTCAATAATTGAAGAAGCCTCGATTGTTGGGTTTTATGTCCTAAAACTCGTGGTTTGTAAACAATAAACTTATTCTGTTAACCAATAAATATGTTATTGAAGTTTGATTCAATAAAGTTGTTATTGAATATATGAATTGCTCATTTCATTTTAGAAATAATTGAAATCCAATAAACTAAGATCCATGGCTATTACATGAGTACTTGAACTTTATGTGGAGACATACGAGTGGATCAAGTTCGAGTAGATAGCCAAAATGATTTATAGTATACGAATAATTCTGAGTACCTTATTCTAGAGACATTATCGAATGCGACCCACTTTGTAGATGTTACAAATGTTGTAAAGTGTTACAAATGAAGTGATCCTTATTTATTCATGTGGAGACATGAGGAGTGGGAGCATCCTATGTAAAGAGTTTGCATAATATCGGACCAAGAAATAAGTCACTCTTACTTTATAGAGATAGTTGCAAATATAGACATTAGACCCAAAGTATTAACAGATATAACATAATGTAAAAAAATTATAAATATGACCAAATTTAAATAATCTATCAGCGATAGATCATATTATTGGTAGGAGTCTATTAGTGATAGACCATATCACTGGTAAGAGTCTATCAACGATAGAAGTCTATCGTTGATAGACTTGTTTATATTTGCAATTTTTTTTAATGATGTTATACACTTGGTAATTATTCTTAAAATGCTACAAATTACAATTACCCTACTTTATAACATTGTTTACTGTTTAAGATTGACTATTTCAAAGCGATGACCTAGGTAACTTCACCTTAATCTTGAGCTAACTATGAACTCCTATTTATTCGAGATTATCCTTATATTTTCATGGGTGAGGGTTGGCTCAACAGTGCCGGCTCAATAAGCCTCCTATTTTAGAGGTAAAACCGAGTAAATAGCTGGAGACATAAGGTGCAAGATAGAATTCACTCCTACTCGCTTTTAGGGATAGTAAAAAGGTTGTTCCCTTAAGCACTTTTAGGGATGGTAGAGAGGGACTCAGTTTGATGATTGGATCTCATACCAATTGTTCATTAGAGGATCAGTGGGACTTAAGGAACAAGAAGTAATCTCGATGGTAAAATAACTATTGACCCAGTGGTTATTACGAACAACCTGTGAAGGGTTAACTTACTAATGATGGTTATATCGAGTGGACACAATATATCTACAGTGAGAGGAGTGCAACTACTGGGCTTTAGTGGAGTGATCTAGTAATTAACGAATGGTGGTTAATTAGGTTAAAGAAATTAGTCGGTTAATCTCAGATCATTAGAACACATGATCGTAGGGTCTATTAGGTCTCCCTACTAGCTCACAAACAAAATAAAGCTTAGAATAGCATGATGAATGAATTTGAAATGTTTAAATTCGAATTAAGAGAATTAGTAATTATATGTGATATAATTATACGTTTAATTATCAAATTAAACGAAATTGGAGAAATAGTTGATATTTAAATTCAATTTATAGATCAAATTATATGAATAGAGATCATAGTAGTGGAATTGATGGTTTTTTACTCAAAATTCCACAAAAATCCCACTCAATTTTGAAGTAGGATTTGGCTTTTAGTCATGCAATCAGATTGCATGACGAAGGTGATCAAAACCAGTGTTGTTTGTGTTGGAGTTGATGCCCTAAATCTCGTAGGGTCCTATAGCTTGTGAACACATGTATGAACAAATGCTTTGTGATTTATAATATAAGATATTTTATTCACTTCAGTCTATGAACTATGAGACATTTTAGTTGCATTAACCACAAAATAATAAACTAAGATCCATGGTTATCGTTGTAAGTTAAGCATGTATGTGGAGACATACAAGTGGATCGTGCTTTAAGTGATAACCTAAATGGTCTGTAGTATATAAATAAAGGAGGGATACCTTATCATGGTGACACTACGAGTGTGGCCCACTTTGTAGATGTTACAAATGTTGTAAAGTGCTACAAATGATCTGATCTTGATCATTCGTGTATTAGACATGCGAGTGGGGATGCTCTATACAAAGGAGTTTGTATAAGACTGGATCACGAAGTATTTAGTCTCGTTATATAATGCCTTCATAATTGAGACTTTCATTTCAGTAAGATAACCATAAGTAATATGACCTTAATCCCAAGTGATTATGAACTCCTACCTATGACGGCGGTCTTTTGATTTGCATGGTTGAGAGTGGCTAGATAGCAAACTCAAACCTACCACTTTGGGGATTTGTTTGATTAGTGAGCTGGGAACTCAGCTACATAAGATGAAATACACTTCTACCCTGAAACAGGGGTAAGTAGATAAATTGCTCCCTTAAGGGCTAATTTTAGGGCTTGAACAATGTGATGCCATATCTTCTCTTGGCCTGAGAAGTGTTTAGTCATAGTGGGACTATGATATATTGTTCATTAGAGTAATCAGTGGTACTTAAGGAGTTAGATGTAACTAAAGTGGCAAAACAGTAAATTGGCCTAGCTGTACTTACGAGCAATTTGTGAAGGGTCATCGTACTGTTGATTAGTTATATCCAATGGACACAGATATATCTGTAGTGTGAAGAATGCAGCTATCGGTCTTTAGTGGAGTGCCCGATAGTTAACAGATGGTAGATATCGTGATTAAAGAGTTTAGTCAGTTATTCACATATCGTTGGAGCTTCAAGCTACAGATCCATAAGGTCCCCTTGGTAGCTCAATGAATTCAAGTTCATAATAAGTTTTTGGGTTAGTTTGAAATTTTCAAATTAGCAAGAGGGAATTTGATTATATATGACATAATTAAATTGATTCAATTATGTATGATATAATTGATTTATTGTATTTGACACGTTACTATTTGATTGGAGGAATTAATATAAATTTGATTTATATTAAATGCCATAAAGTTGAAAAAAAACTATGGTTTATATGTTGCATATGATGCAATATTGAAACTATAGGTTATAAATATAATATGATAAGTTAATTATTGTATTTATTTATAATTTATATAATTATGAGATATTTGATAATTCCTTTTCTCCTATAACTGACTTAGTGGATGGGTTTAGGCAGTTTATGGTAACTGTGAGATAAAAGGAAAAATAGTTTTTCCAATTCATTATTTGAAAACGTTTCAAAGAAATATATCGAGTAAAAATGAGTTTTACAATAAATAGGCTTAGAGAGACTAAACGATCATGTCGAGTTCTCTATACGATAGTTAATCGCTTACTACACGATCGAGTACCAAGTCTATACGATAAACTTTTTCCTTCTATCGCATACTTGATCATCTACTCGATCATGTACATCCTCCTTCCCTCTATCCAAATTCACACAGAGCCCACAACTCCTGGATTCTCACACTGAGAATACCAAGGTAATCAAATGGTGGTGTCCAGTTCTGTTCGAGGGTCGAGGATCGAGTTGCACTCGCTGGTGATCAAGGTTTTTCCAATTCATGTTGTTTGCTAAGTTGCTCATTGCGTTTGTGCTATTGGACGTGTTGGAGATAGATCGAGAGAAATACGTGAAGAAAAGGTTCTTCAAAGGTATTCTACTTGATCTCTTGTATTTATATTTGAAGCATGCTGTAATTTAATCTTTAGGCATAACTGTTTCTGTTTGATTGTAAATGTTTATGTTCTTTCACAATGGAGTTTGGAACTTCCACTCATTGGATCTCAGTTCCTTCAATTAGTATCAGAGCCAGGTTGTTCTGATATTCCAAATTCCATTGCTATATTGAACTTCATTTATAGTCTTGGTGGGTTTTATGTTTCTGGAATGCATTTAAGTGTTAGAGGTGTTTCTGGATGTTGATTGATGGATGCTTCGGGATGATTGCCTCTGTTTAAGCTTTCTTTTACATTTACATAAGTTAAGGGCCCCTGCATTTTTTGGCATAATTACTTACTATCGAGTATGTATTCAAGTTTTGTTTTGTTTGAGTCCTTCGTGATGAAGCTTCAGATGCAAGGAGATGTTGTTCTCTTCGAGGAAGAAGACCAAAGTTTGGTCACATCGTGTTGCCTAGGCTAAACGATCATTTAGATTTGGATATGTGATCGTGTAGAAAATTTATACTCGATCATGTAGTATTTACTAAACGATCGCATAGTTGATGCTACACGATCGAGTAAAGAGTTTACTTGAACGTGTTGCGTTCGCTACTCAATCGTGTAGACGCTCGGGGTAAACGATCGTTGAGTATGATACTCAACACATGGCACACACACTAAACGTTCGTGTAGGCCAGCATGCTCATCGCATATTCACTGGCTACTCGATCACTCGGTATGAGATACTCAAACCTTGCTTCTCGATCGTTTAGATAATCATGCTTCATCGCATAGTCGTTGTCTACATGATCGCATAGCATGCGTTACTCGATGTGCGATCACGATCGCATGGCCTTCATGCTCATTGGATAGTTCAAAGGCACTTGATCTACGCTACACAATCGTTTATACTCAATAAATGTTACTCGATGATCACAAGAAGCTGTTACACGATCAAGTAACGAGGCTTCGCCCAGGCGGTTCAAGACCCGGTTCGCCTGTTTAAACCAGTTGACTCGATAGTTTTTGTAATAGTAGCTTTATTTTTTCGGTTTGGAGGCTAATTATCCCGGTCCATCAATTTTTAATGAATGTACATGTGATGTATGTTTAATTATATGCCATAATGTATGACATATAGTTTTAAAACCCACCATAGGTTATGCATTTATTCATGCATCATCTTTATATTATAAGTGTTATAATATAGTAGTTTGATGATTAAAAATTACTTTAAAGCATGCTCATGCATCATATAATATAAGAGTTATAATATGTGCATGCATTAAGCATATACATGCATCATCTTTATATTATAAGTGTTATAGTATAAGGGTGTATGTTAGCATGTATGCTTAGTTCATTACTTGTAAATATAAAAGTTATATTTAGTAATGAATGAACATTGCATAAAGCATGACACTTAGGTTTATTTATAAAAGTTATAAATGCCTTGTGAATGTCTAGCTTAGCAATGTGGTTGATTTTGATTGTTTCATTTTTTATAAGAGTTATAAATAATGAAATTAGAATTAAAATCAATAAGAAAGACATGCATGCAAACTTAGGCTTTAATCATGTTTTAAAAGAGTTTTAAAATTTGATTGAGATAGACCTAAGATCACGGTTCTAATGAGATTAGAAACCTAAGTTTAATATTTTAATTCGGTTTAATGGGATTAAATTGACTAATAAAAGATTAAATATGTACCAAATCTATCTACATGGGACATTTTGTCTAAGGCGGGTTCTAGCTAGGCTGGGTTATTTAAGCTGACGGAAACAAAACACCACTACCTGGGAACCTACTTGGAAAGGTGAATTAGATAGATTTGTTGCATGCAGCAAATTTGATGAAAGTTTGTTAAATTGTTTAATAAGACTTGAATCAAACTTGTTTAATTGTCAAAAGCAAGAGTTGTTATTGAGCAAATTAAACACCCACTTAGATAAAACAGTAGCCGGATTTTATAAGTTAATGAATCCCTAGGTAGAATATTCAGTGGGAGGTACTTGGGGTATATGATACTTCACTTAAACCTCTACATGTTTCTCCCTAAAAGTTCACACCGTGAGATCAATCCTCGACCTCGAGGCACCTTGGGAGTGTCCCCTTATAGGATTGTGTTTGGGTAGGTCAATACCAAGGTGAATGGAGAGAATGTTCATAGTAAGTGGGAGTAAGATGTGTGACAACATATCCCACGGTCTCTCTCATTAGGATGGATAACATTTTTGTGCATCGCCTCGAGGCACTCTGAGTGTGTCCCCCTAAAGGATGGTTGTATTTGCACAACTCTTTATTTGATCTCCACAAATGGATAGGGTTACTTTAGTCTCTTGTCCTAATCTACTTTTTCCCTATGGTGGGCGCATTAAGGCAGGACTCTAGGGCCTAAAATGAGGGGTTACACTTACAGAGAATTGTTAAGGATGTTAACAAATTCTGGACCGAGCAATGGTGACTGTTAGATTCAATTACAAGGAGTTGTTTCTGTCTAATGGTTGAGATTGTCTCATCCCAGTAAAGGGGCTTGATCACCCCAACGGTGACTTTTGTCCTGCCTCACTGGGGCATCATTGCAAAATAGATGTCACTTAGGATAAAATAGAACTATTTTGCTAAAACTCAATTGGTGTTAAAAGTGGTAATGCAAGTAGACTCATTAAGTTTGTTCTTTTTCAGCAACTTTTAAATATGGTTATCGCTACTCTTCCACTTTTAGCTACCGATAAACTGACTGGCGAAAACTATGCTAATTGGAAAAACATTATAAACACGATACTAATCATCGATGACCTTAGGTCCGTCCTTATGGAAGAGTTTCCTCCTATTCCACCTCCCAACGCCGCTTGAAACATTCGAGAGGTGTATGAGAAATGGGCACAAGCGAATGAGAAGGCCCGAGCGTACATCATGGCCAGCCTTAACAACGTTTTGGCCAAGAAGCATGAGCCCATGGTTAATGCATGCGAGAACATGGAGTCCCTGAGGGGAATGTTCGAACAACTGTCCGTGGAGTTCAGGCATGAAACTCTTAAGTTCATCTTCAACTGCAAGATGAAGGCGGGTACATTTGTTCATGAACATGTTTTGAACATGATAGACCATTTTAACGTGGCAGAGATGAACGGGTCGAGCATTGATGAGGCCAACCAGGTTAGCATCATTTTGGAGTAATTACCAGAAAGCTTTCTTCGTTTCGTAAGCAACGCTGTTCTGAACAGGGTTGATTACAACCTTACAAATCTATTGAATGAGTTGCAGACTTTCCAATCCTTGCTAAAAAGTAAGAAGAAGAAGGTTGGTGAGGCAATTGTTGCTTCATCTACCAAGAAGTTCCACCAAGGTTTGACCTTTGGAACTAAGTTTGCACCTTCTTTTTCTGGCACCAGCAAGTGGAAGAAGAAGAAATGCAGTAAGGGGAAGGGGAAAGCGCTTGCTAACTCGCAACCTGCCGCTCCGCGAGGTAGGCGACCAACATCGGTTGACAAAAGAAAGTGTTTCCACTGTAACCGGGACGGGCATTGGAAGTGAAACTGCTCAAGATATGTGGTTGAGAAGAAGAAGGCCAAACAAGGTAAATATGATTTACTGGTTTTGGAGACTTTTAGTGAAGAATATGATTCTGCCTAGATTATAGACTATAGGGTCACTGACCATGTTTGTTATTCATTTCAGGGAATTAGTTCCTGGCGGCAGCTTGAGGCTGGTGAGATGACGATGGGAGTTGGAACCAGGCACGTCGTCTCAGCTGTGGCAGTGGGAGGCATCCGGTTGACTTTACAGAATAGGTTTATCATTCTAAATGATGTATATGTAGTTCCCGAGTTAAAGAGGAACTTAATTTCTATAAAGTCATTGGTTGAATGTAAATACACCTTAAAATTTTCAGTGAATAAAGTGTTTATTTCGAAAGATGGTATTGATATATGTTTAGCTAAACTGGAAAACAATTTGTATGTGCTAAGGCCATTAGCAACAACTTCCCTCCATAACATAGAGATGTTTATAACTATCGTAACTCAAAATAAACGACTTAAAGTTTCTCTTAAAGAAAATGCCCAACTTTGGCACCTACATTTAGGGCACATCAATCTCAATAGGATTGAGAGGTTGGTAAAGAATGGACTTCTAAGTAAGTTAGAAGAAAATTCTTTACCTGTGTGCGAGTCATGCCTTGAAGGCAAAATGACTAAAATATCTTTTACTGGAAAAAGTTATAAGGCCAAAGAGCCTCTAGAGTTAGTGCATTCAGACCTTTCTGGTCCGATGAATGTGTGAGCTAGGGGAGGCTATGAATATTTCATCACTTTTACTGATGATTATTCGCGGTATGTGTATGTTTATTTAATGCAACATAAGTCAGAATCCTTTGAAAAGTTCAAAGAGTTCAACAGTTCAGTAGTTTTCCTAGTGTTGTATGTAGACGATATCCTACTCATTGAGAATGATGTTGGCTTACTAACTTCAGTTAAGAATTGGCTAGCGACCTAATTCCAAATTAAAGATTTGAAAAAGGCTCAATTTTTTCTTGGGATTCAGATCTTTCAGGATCGAAAGAACAAAATGCTAGCACTGTCTCAGGAGTTATACATTGACAAGATGTTGATCAAGTACCCGATGTAGAACTCCAAGAGGGGTCTATTGCCTTTTTGGCATGGAGTTACATTGTCTAAGGAATGGTGTCCTAAGACACCTTGAGAGGTTGAGGAAATGAGATGAGTCCCTTGTGCATCTATTGTAGGCAGTTTAATGTACGCGATATTATGTACTAGACCTGACATTTGCTAAGCAGTAGGGATACTCAGTACATATCAGTCTAATCCAGGATAAGGTCACTGAACAGCCATCAAGAACATCCTCAAGTATCTTTGGAGAACGAGGGACTACATGCTTATGTATGGTTCTAAGGATTTAATTCTTACTGGATACACGAACTCTGATTTTCAGACTGATAAGGATTCTAAAAAATCCACTTCAGGATCAGTGTTCACTCTCAGCGGAGGGGCTATACTATGGCGACACATCAAGAAGGGGTGCATCGCTGACTCCACCATGGAGGTCGAGTATGTAGTGGCTTGTGAAGTTGCTAAGGAGGCTGTTTGGCTCAGGAAGTTTCTGACTGATCTGGAAGTTGTTCAAGACATGTCTAAGCCCATCACCCTTTATTGTAATAATAGTGGTGCTGTGGCGAATTCCCATGAGCCTCAGAGTCATAAGCGCGACAAGCACATAGAGCGAAAATACCATCTTATCAGAGAGATTGTGCATCGATAGGATGTCATTGTCACAAAAATAGCTTCGGAGCACAACGTTGTTGATCCGTTTACGAAGGCTCCCACAGCTACAGTGTTTGAGGGTCACCTGTAGTGTATGGGTCTATGGACAAACCGTGGCTGGACTAGGGCAAGTGGGAGATGTTGTACTAGGCGTTTGTGCCCTAGTTTATTGTTTTGTGTACTTGTAATGAGATTATCTTGTACACCTCACTAGCTTTAGGACAAGTGGGAGATTGTTGCGGTTGATGGCTTAAATCTCATAGGGTCTTGTAGTTTGTAAACACATTTATGAACAAACACTTCGTGATTTATAATATGAGATATTTTATTCACTTCAGTCTATAGAATATGAGATATTTTAGTTGCATTAACCACAAACTAATAAACTAAGATCCATGGTTATCGTAATAACTTAAATATATATGTGGAGACATACAAGTGGATTGTGCTTTAACTGATAACCTAAATGGTCTGTAGTATATGGATAAAGGAGGGACACCTTATCCTGGTGACACTATGAGTCTGGCCCACTTTGTAGGTGTTACAAATGTTGGTAAAGTGCTACAAATGATCTGATACTGATCATTCGTGTAGTAGACATGCAAGCGGGGATGCTCTATATAAAGGAGTTTGTATAAGACCGGACCATGAAATGTTTAGTCTCGTTATATAACATCGTTCATAATTGAGACTTTCATTTCATTAGGATGACCATAGGTAACATGACCATAATCCTGAGTGAGTTGGACACTCCTACCTATAAGGGCAGTCCTTTGATATGCATGGGTGCAAGTGGCCAAAACGCCGACTCAAACCTACAACTTTGAGGATTCATCTTATTGGGGAGTTGGGAACTCAGCTACATAAGACGGATTTCACTTCTTCCCTAAAGCAGGGTTAAATAGATAAATTGCTCCCTTAAAGGCTGATTTCGGGGCTTGAACAATGTGACGCCATACCTTCTCTTGGCCTAAGAAGGGTTTAGTCATAGTGGAACTATGATATATTATTTATTAGAAGAATTAGTGATACTTAAGAAGTTAGGTGTAACTACAAGGGCAAAACGGTAAATTGGCCTAGTTGTACTTACGAGCGATTTGTGAGGGTCATTGTACTGTTGATTGGTTATATCCAATGGACACAGAAATATATCTGTAGTGTGAAGAGTGCAGCTGTCGGTCTTTAGTGGAGTGCTCGGTAGTTAACAGATGGTGGATATCGTGATTAAAGAGTTTAGTCAGTTCTTCATGTATTGTTGGAGCTTCAAGCTACAGGTCCATAAGGTCCCCTTGGTAGCTCAATGGATTCAAGTTGAGAATAAGTTTTTGGGTTAGTTTGAAATGATAAAATTAACAAGAGGAAATTTGATTATATATGATATAATTTAATTGATTCAATTATATATGATATAATTAATTTAATGTATTTGATACATTTTTATTTGATTGGAGGAATTATTATAAATATAATTTATATTAAATGCCATAAAGTAGCAAAAGAACTATGGTTTATATGTTGCATATGATGCAATATTAAAACTATAGATTATAAATATAATATGATAAGTTAGTTATTGTATTTATTTATAATTTATATTAATTATGAGATATTTGATAATTGTTTTTCTCCTATAACCGACTTAGTGTGTGGTTTTAGGCAGTTTATGGTAACTGTGAGATAAAAGGAAAAATAGTTTTTTTCCAATTCATTATTTGAGAATGTTTCACAAAAATCTATCGAGTAAAAACGATTTTTACTACACGATAGCCTTAGAGAGACTAAACGATCGCATCGAGTTCTCTATACGATAGCTATTCACTTACTACACGATCGAGTATCAAGTCTATACGATAGACTTTTTCCTTCTCTCGCATACTTGATCGTCTACTCGATCGTTTACATCTTCCTTCCCCTTATCCAAATTCACACAGAGCGCACAACTTCTGGATTCTCACATTGAGAATACCAAGGTAATCGAGTGGTGGTGTCCTGTTCTATTCGAGGGTCGAGGATCGAGTTTCACTTGCTAGTGATCGAGGTTTTTCTAGTTCGTGTTGTTTGCTTAGTTGCTCATTGCGTTCGTGCTATTGGACGCATTGGAGATAGAGTGAGGGAAATATGTGAAGGAAAGGTTGTTGAAAAGTACTCTACTCGAGCTCTTGTGTTTATATTCAAAGCATGTTGTAATTTAATCTTTATGCATAACTGTTTCTATTTGATTATAAATGTTTATGTTCTTTCACAATGGAGTTTTCAACGATCTACTTCCACTCACTGGATCTCTAGTTTTTAGAGTTCCTTCGGTTTGTTGAAGAAAACCATCCATGCATCTGTGTTTTCTAGTTTTGAAAGAAGAAGTGTACTTCATTTTCAGGGTGAAGTACCAAGAAAAATCACCATAATTCCCTCTAATCTCAACTCATTTTCAGTTCCACACCTTTATTTAAAGTCCTAGAGAATAGCAGGGAAGATCTTTTGGTAGTCTACACCTTGTAGCTGAGGAGATTGTTACTGATTTCATGGATTAAAGGAGTTCATCAAAGGTATTTTTGAAACCTTCTTGATATTCTATAAACCTGGTGGATTTGATGCTAAAATTAATGGATTAGAATGCTTAATGATCCTAAATTATTTCGTTGTATGCTTGTTACTTCCAACATCGATGTAGTGGGAGGGTTTCGAATTCGCCTGCTCTTTCTATGGATAGAAACCCTGACCATCATATCAGATGGCAAACTTGAGGATCCACTATCCTATAAACAGGCAATGGGTGATATAGACAAAGATGTATAGGTTTAAGCCATGGATCTAGAATAGAGTTTATGTACTTCAATTCAGTCTGGGATCTTTTAGATCAACCTGATTGGGTAAAACCTATAGGTTGCAAATGGATCTACAAGAGAAACAGAGGTGTAGATGAGAAGGTACAGACTTTTAAGGTTAGACTAGTAGCAAAAGGTTATACCCAAGTTGAAAGAGTGAACTATGAGGAAATTTTTTCACCTGCTGCCATGTTGAAGTCTATTTGTATTCTCCTGCCCATTGTCATCTATTATAACTATGAGACATAGAAAATGGACGTCAAGATTGTCTTTCTGAATGGTAATCTTGAGGAGACCATCTATATACAAAAACCAGAGAAACTCATTAAATAAGGTCAAGAGTAGATGGCTTGCAAGCTTAATCGATCCAATGGATTGAAAAAAGTATCTCGATCTTGGAATATAAAATTTGATGCTGTGATCAAATCTTATGGCCTTGATCAGTATGTTGATGAGTCTTGTGTCTACAAGAAAATTATCAACAGTTTAGTAGCTTTTTTAGTGTTGTATGTGGATGATATCCTACTCATTGAGAATGATGTAGGTCTACTGACAAATGTTAAAAAAGTGGTTAGCAGTCCAAATCTAAATGAAATATTTGGAAGGGGCACAGTTTGTTCTAGGGATCCAGATCATCAGGGGTTGTAAGAACAAAACGCTAGCTTTGTCTCAGGCATCTTATATTGACAAGATACTTGTCAATTATTCGATGCACGATTCTAAGAGGGGTTTATTACCTTTCAAGCATGAAATTGTATTGTATATGGAATAGTGTCCTAAAACACCTCAAGAAGTTAAGGAAATGAGATGAATCCCTTATGCATCGGTTGTTGGCAACCTAATGTATGCAATGTTATTATTAGACCTAACATTCGCTATGTAGTTGGGATTGTCAACAAATATTTGTCCAATCTAGGATTAGATCACTAGTTAGCAGTTAAAACCATCCCCAAGTATCTTCGAAGAACAAATGACTACATGTTTGTGTATGGAGCTAATAATTTAATCCTTATAGGATACAATGGCTTTGATTTTCAAACTGACAGGGATTCCAGGAAATCTTTGTCAGGATCAGTGTTCACTTTTAATGGAGGAGCAGTAGTCTGGAGAAGCACAAAGCAAGATTACATTGCTGACTCTACCATGGAGGCGAAGTATGTAGTGGCTTGTGAAGCTACGAAGGAGGCTGTATGGCTCAGGAAGTTTTTGACAGATCTGGAAGTTGCTCCTGACATGTCAAAGCATATCACCCTTTATTATGATAATAATGGTGTTGTGGCAAATTCCAGGGAGTCTAGGAGCCACAAGAGAGGAAATCACACTGAACGCAAATATCATCTCATCTGAGAGATTGTGCATTGAGGAGACGTGACCGTTAAGAAGATCACTTTGAAGCACAACGTTGTTGATCCATTTACAAAGGCTCTCACGGTTAAAAAGTATGGGGGTCAATTGGAGAGTTTGGATCTACGAGACATGCATCATTTAGTCTAGGGTAAGTGGGAGATGTTACTGGGTGCATAATGTATGTTGTAGTTCATTGTTTTGTGTACGTACTCAGTTTATACATCGTATTTATACACCTCATTAGATTTAGGAAAAATGGGAGATTATTTGGATTGATACCTAAATCTCATGATTTTTTAATTTGTAAATTATCTGTACAAACGAATTATTTATTTAATAAAATAAAGTATTATTTTATTTGATATTTAGTTTTCATTAACCGAAAACCAATAAACTAAGATCCTTGGTTATTTAGTGTAGCTTAAACATATGTGAGGCGACATACAAGTGGATCATATTTAAGTAATAAACTGAATGATCAGTAGTAGATGGATAAGGTTGGGTACCTTATCCTAGTAACACTACGGATACGACCCACTTTGTAATTATTATCATTGTTGTAAAGTGTTACAAATGATCTGATCCTAATCGTTCATGTGAAGATATGTGAGTGAAGGTATCTTGTACAAATCGTTTGTATAAGACCAGAACACGAAATGATTCATCTCTCTTTATAACACCGTTACTTGAAGAGACTTACATTTCACTAGGATGACCATAGGTGACTAGACCTTAATCCTGAGTGAGTTGTGACTTCTACCTATGAGGGCGGTCATTTGATCTGTATGTGTGAGAGTGACATGATTTGCCAACCCAATAAGCCTACCATTTTGGGGATTTTTCGGAGTGGGGAGCTGGTAACACAGCTACACAATAAGGAATTCACTCTTTCCCGTTGTTAGGGTAAGTAGATAAGAACTGATTCGGGGTCTTGAACAGTGAGGCGTCTTACCCTCTCACTGGCCTGAGAGGTGTCTAATCATAGTTGGACTATGACTAATTATTCATTAGAGGGATCAATAGTACTTAATAATTTACATGTAACGACAGAGGTAAAACGATAATTTGGACCCAACTGTAATTACGACCAATTTATGAAGGGTCAACTTATTGTTGATTGATTATATCCAATGGACACAGAAATATATCTACAGTATGAAGAGTACAGTTGTCGATCTAGTGGAGTGACCGACAATTAATGAATGTTGATTAATTTAATTAAAGAGTTTAATTAATTAATTTCTTATCATTGGAGCTTCAAATATATAGATCCATAAGGCCCCCTCACTAGCTCAATAAGGGTTTAATGAGAATCAATTAATTTTGGATTAATTTGAATTGTTCAAATTAATTAAAGAAATCAATTGTATGTGATGAAATTAATGTTATAATATAGATTTTATTAAAAGAGATAAATATTTAAATATGATTCAAATATTAATTATATGAATGTGATTCATATAAAAACTATAGGTTAAAATTAATGTGAATATTATTCATATTAAAACTATAGGTTATATGAGAGAATATAAAGTTAGTTTATAATATATGTGATATAATGTAAACCATAGGTTATATATTATGTATGATATAATATATAGTTTTATTTAATTATATTAATGTAATATAATTAAATTGTAAAACAACTCCCTTGGGAATTATTTCACGTATTGAATGGAGTTATTTGGTAACTCCCCTCATCTCAAAGGAGTAGTTAGTTGTTAAATGTGTGCTAACACTATGAAGAAGATCTCTCTGCAAGAATTTCTTCTCCTTCCTCTACCCCCCCCCCCCAAAAAAAAAATACTCTCTCAAAAAGTTCTCTAATTCCCTCACCAAAATCCTTGACGAGCCCATAACTTTGTCGCGATTCTCACCTTGAGAATAGCATAGAAGTCACTTGTGCTATTGTCCAATGTTGGTGTTTTCACGTTACTGTGTTCATGAGAAGCGGAGAAGAGTTCTTTATCTTTAGGGGAGGATTTCGTGAAAAGAGAGTTTTCAAGGATAAGTATTGTTTTCCCTTTCCTCTCTGTTTAATTTTTGTATAGCATGCCTTGGTTAGATGTTTATCCTTATATACTATATTAGCTTGCGCATTGGGAATTCGATTCCTTCCCAAGTCTCTTATGTGACAGAGAGGATTGATCATCAATAACAACAAAAAATGGATGTAGGATCAATAGCTAGTGACTATAAAACAGAAACATTAAGGAGGTACAAGTCGTGGGAATGGCTAGCACTACCAATCATCTTCAAAGTATACTTGTCCTGGATTATGCAATGATTAGTGAAGAATTGAATAGTTACAGGTAAATCCGATGCCAACAAATTTAACTTGAAAAACTTGTCCTTCTAGTGAACTAACTGAAGTAGAACAACAGACCATGGAAGTAAATCTTTATTTTGAACAGAAAACGTGAGCTGAAGCATCAGAATCTATAATCCATTGAGTAAAAGAATTAGTACCTGCAATGTGAGAAATCAAGAATGCAAAGGTATTGCTTGAGGAAGTAGCCGAGATTTGCGATTAGAGTTGATTCAAAATGGTTTGGCACTGCAACAGGGCATCAACAGTGTTGTTAGAGACTAAAATAACTTGTACTAGGCTGATAGACAGAAGATTTAATAGCAACAGAGTTTGCAACATTCTTAGAAGTATTTGCATTTGAAGAACGTTGCTGTTGATAACGGGCAGAAATGCATGTTATCATAGTGCTAAGTTCTTAAACAATGCTGGCTTGGGTTGATAAAATGTGTTAGATTGCATCCAAAAAGCATTAAGTTTATTATATTGCGGCCGCATGCATTCATCGCATAAGAACAATTGATTTTTTATATTTTTGTGCAGAAAATACACTGACGCAAGGCCAAAAATTGCGATCATAAGAAATCATTGGTCGATCGCAGCATTACAGCAAGGCTTTGTGGTGATTGTGCTCGCATACATTTGCCCAAGAAGGATTGCCGTAACTTGGTCGGCGCAACATGGTGAGCACATCTGGGTGAAAGGCATAATTAATCATGATGGGACAGAAAGCTGATGATAGTCGAATCCAAATTAAGTTGACAGCCGCTAATGAACAAGTACATTTAGCTTTTCGGTGACAAATATTCGGTGCATCAGCCAGGAATTAAAGTCGTCCCATCTATACAATCATATGAGAGAAGCTGTCTTTCACCCTGGAAATTCTCTAAATAATAGAGGCATCCTTCAGAAAAGGGGTGAATCGGTTCAGCAGTCTTTACGAGATCACCATTCTGTTCATAGTTTAGCCCTATTTTTAGATTTTCTTTCATATTACGGCGGACGTGAGAGAAGAAGGTTGTGCCGATAGATCGTTCCGGTAAGCTTGGGAGAGCGCCAGAAGCTGCCAGAACAGAGAGAGGGTCGGCGCCTGTGGAAGCAGGAATATCTTTAGAACTGAATAGAGATTGATAGTGTAAAAGCCTCGGTCAGCAAAGAATTGCTACCAGGCTCTCTACCCTTTATCTTCCATTGTTATTTTTCACTCAAACTCATTTATAAAAATGGAATTTCCTTCTCTATATCTGTTCACTCTCTGTTATTTATGCATGAGTAGCTAAATTTGTTGAATGGGTTCAGAAGCACTTAGCTAGCTTGACTAGGAATCTTCATTCTATGTGATTATCTTGTATTATGTATGCTTCATTCGTCCATTAGAGATACTCGGGAGGGTAGTCTATGGACAGGATCTAGGCTTGGGAAAGTCAGGTTAGAATCTAGGCTCAAGAGAGTTAGATTAGAATGTATAATCCAGAGATAGGAGCTTAAGATTAAGCACTATTTTCTATTAACGCATCGTGTGCATCCTAGAGATAGGATATGATTGTGTGCGGTCACCTTGCCTTTATGCTTCTTGCATCATCACATAGGACAAGAGTAGGGACTTAGGAATAAGCTCTATAGACACCTTTTCATTCAACACATGTGTCTTAGACCTAGAAGAATCGCATTTTCATTGAAAAATGACTTGCTGTGCATGGTTGTAGCATGATCGCATAGATTGATGCATTCCTAAGGAACGATAGCTAGAGATCTTCTCAACCCGTTCATCTGCATACTCAGTGCATCTATCATGTAATCCGACTTTTTCTCAAATCTGCCGCATTTATTTATTTTTCATCACCGTAAACAACTACCTCACAACTATTGATTTATTTGGTTACCGCAAAGTTTTTCGAAAAATTACCACCATAACCTGTTTTTCCAAGTCCCTGAGTTCGACCCTAGACTTACCAAGAAACTCAATGGAATTTACACTTGGATTCCACTGAGAAAACTTGAGTGCTCAACGCATTTCCATCAATGCAATTTCACCATCGCATATCATCCATAATTTCACTTCATAAAATAAAGCATCAAGTTTTTGGCGTCGTTGCCGGGGACTTCGGCAAAATAGTGTGCTAACGGTAATTTTTCTGATTTCTTTGCAGACTCTCAATCTCTGGCGAATTAAGACTCGGAGATTGAGAGGACATTCAGACGGAGATTAAGAGACCACCAACAACAATAGTTAGACAAAGAAGAGATGGCGGAGCAGCCTGGAAACGGAGCACCAAATGAAAACAATGTCATGGTGAATCCAATCCTTTTACCTAACGATTGCAATAGACCCATTAGGGACTATACATCGCCAAACCTCTATGATTTCTCTCCAGGAATCATGAGGCCTGCCCTCGATGGAAGCAGATTCGAAATGAAACCAGTGATGCTGCTGATGATCCAGACTGTAGGATAATTCGGAGGCCGGCATGGCAAGGACCCGCATGCCCACCTTCGTAGCTTTATCGAAATTTGTAATACTTTTGTGTTCCCGAACATCTTTGCCGAAGAAGTTCGACTAACTTTGTTCCCATTTTCTCTTTGTGATCAAGCAAGGAAATGGGCGTATTCTCTCCAGCCGGGAGAGATCACTTCATGGGAACAAGTTGTAGAGAAATTTATGAAGAAATATTTTTCGCCTACTGAGAATGCTAGATGAAGGAAACCTATAACAAATTTTGAAGAAGACATGGACGAATCGCTCAGTGATGCCTGGACGAGGTTTAAAAGATTGATCTGGGACTGTCCACACAATGGTTTGCTAGACTGCCTTCAGATGGAAATCTTTTAACATGGTTTGAATCCCGCTTTGCAGACCGCTGCCAATGCGGCAGCCGCTGGTGGTCTACTTGACAAAACATATGACGAGGCTCAGAATA
>NC_052351.1:59049592-59176670 GCF_009727055.1 Benincasa hispida
ATTCTTAATTTTGTAATATGATTTTTTATTAAGATGCATATAATTTCGTACTAAGCCTACCGTGTGATGAAACTTATCTATTTACGAACATATTGAGGTTGAGGACGGTGCTTCGGGGGAATCTTTTGACATTAGCGGCGCAGTTAGGTTCTATTTCTGAGTCTCTGCTGCTAACGGTGTGGTAGGTGAAATGTCAACATCATCTTTTGATTTTCCTGAGATATGCGTTGATGCGTTCAGTCCACCAACCTTGTGGTCATCTCGCTATTATGGTTTATCATGTAGCCGCAACATGCAGTGACTGCATTCGCTTGATTACTGCAACTTCTACACGATGACTGCAAGTCGCTTGACGACGCAACTCGTATGCGATGGACGCATGCGGCTATCACCTAACACCATGTGTTGATGACGCATGCATTGCGTTTACGATGGAAAGTTTATGCGATAGCCCGACTTCCGCGTTTGTTTCCACTTCCTGCGTTTAGCTACAAAAATAGACAATTGAACGCATAATAATGCATAATAATGGGTTAGCCGAGATTATCATGCTGAACGCAGCAAACTTATTTTTCTCATGAATTTTAACATAATTGCTGCAATATCCTGCTTAACAGCCCTCATAATTTCTAAATAAAAGTCCTCTGATGACACAACATTTTTGCCCATCATCAATCCGTCATTTTAAAAGTTTATAAACAGAAATACTAACGAGTTGTGAAAAGAAAAACATATTACCTACGTTAGGTTTTAACCAAATACCTGTTGTAAAACAAAACAACATCCATAAGGTTTTAGCATAATATATACCTGTGTGCCATCTAGTTTCACAATGACGCTTCAAAGGTTTAGGACAAAGCTGCGAAGGGAGGTCCAGTTATCCCTCCTCTGAATTGAGAAGATCTCAACTAGTCATTAATACCCGAACAACTCTTGCTCTATAATGACTAGCCATCATTGATATTTGGCTAAGAGATCATTAACTTCTTAAAAATCTCTCGTAAGTGTGACCCCGCCGTTTTAAGGCCCTAGAGGTCTGCCTCAAAAAGCCAATTCGAAGGGAAAAAATCCGATTAGGGCAAAACCTAAAGCGACCCTATCCATTTCTCGAGTTCACCTTGATTTGACCAATTGCACAGAACCCGTCTGAAAGAGGATGCTCAAAGGTGACACGAGGGAGTACATAATGATTTCACGGTGTGAACCAATGATAGAGATCATAGAACGTGTTGACACACACCCTTCATCAACTTACTATAACACTCTCTCCTGTCCACCTTGATATTGAATCATGCACACCACCATCCAAAGAGGGATGCTCCCAAGGCATCACGAGGCCAAGAATGAATCTCATGGTGTGAACATTCAGGGAGAAACGTGAGTGAATCATAGATATGTCTGATACACCTCTTCCTCCCACTGAGTATTTTATAACCTAGGGTTTAGCTTTACTTAGAAAAAATACGGCTAAGGATTTTAACTATGTAACTTTTAGGTTTTCCCAAGAGTAACTTTTACCTTGGATAGTTTAAATAACTTTTGATCATCATCCATTAAACTCTTTAACGGAGTCTTTGAACAAATCGTCACATGCTTGTTGAAAATCTATCTAATTCACCTTTCTAGGTAGGTTCCCAGATAGGGGGTGTTACGTTTCCATCAACTTAAGAACCCCAGCCTAGCCAGAACCCTACCTTAGACAAAGTCCTCTTATAGATAGATTTAAAACAAATTTAATCTTTTATTCACCAATTTAATCCTATTAAACCGATTTTAAAAGATTAAGCTAGGTTACTAAACTCTTTAGAACCACTTGAACTTAGGTCTATCTCAATCATTTTTAAAAACCCTTTAAAAAACTTGAGTTCACCTAAATCCGCATGCAACTCTGAATTATTGATTTAGGTCTAATTTCCTTTATAACACTTATAAACAGAAACCAACCACAATGCTAAGCTAACACATGAAAGGCATTCATAATGCTTATAAATAACCCAAGTGTCATGCTCAATGCATTGTCATTCATTGCTAACTTCTTTTATATAATACTTATACAAAACAGGCAATGAAACAAGCAAAAAATGCTTCCATTCACCTTAGACTATAACACTTATAATAAAAGAATGATGCATGATAAATGCTCACTGCATGCAAAATATAACTCTTATATTATTTCATGATGCATGCGCATGCTTTCAAATTAATTTCTTCATGCTCGATTATAAATTTATAAATACATGATGCATGAATAATTGCACAACCTAAGGTGGGTTTTAACTATATGACAAACATTTTGGCATATAAGTACCGTACATCACATGTATAAACAACCAATGTTGATGAACCGGGTGAAAATTGCCTTATAATCACAAAGGGGAAGGTTACAATTACAAGACAAGGAGTCTCCAGTTCAAACAGGTGAACCAGGTCTTGAACCGCTCGGGCAAAGCATCGCATCTCCACCATCGTGTACTAAACCCCCCGCAATCGTCTACACGATAAAAACAAACACATCGTTCTACTCGCTTACCAGCGCTCCAGAGCTAAACAATCCTTTAGAAAATCTAAACGATCGTTCAACTATAACTACACGATCGTGTACCTTTTATAAGCGATGAAGCCTGAGGTACACGATCGCTTAGCGCGCTCCGCACAACACCTGCCTTCTGCGATCGTTTAAACGACTACGATGCTGCGAAGTATCATCGCCTAAGTGATCGTTTAGCTAGCGCCTTCGTATTGCATACTGTGCGATCGTGTAGGTAGTAAATAAGCAATGAGGCTTGCTATAACTACACAATCGTCTAAGCGCGTGACTTTTACTAAACGATGAGCATCACATGTTCCCACTACGATCATTCTACCTCCAGCGCCTACGCGATCAGGCAACCAAATGCTACATGATAGAGTAAACGATTTACCCCATCGTTTAACATTAGCTAAAGATCGTTTAGTAAATACTACACGATCTTTTATAAAAATTTAAACAATTTCTTAGTTAAAACCCAACGATCGTTTACCTAAGGCTACACGATACGACCAACGCTTGGTCTTCTTCTTCCGTTGAGAACTGATCTCCATGCCTTAAAACTTCATCACGAACAACTCGACTAACTCAAACTCTTTGAATTACAGACTCAAACTCTCCGTGCCTCCAATAACACACTCAGTGGTTGTGCTATTTTTCGAAAAATCGTTGACAAGCGTCTGTAGAATCCAGTTGCCCAAGAAACTTCATACAGCCTTCGTGCTTGTGGAGGTGTATGTTTTTCAATTGCTTCGATTTTTGCTTTATCTACCTCCAACCCATCCTGGGAAACCTTATGCCCCAACACTATGCCCTTCTTTACCATGAAATGGCATTTTTCCTAGTTAAGCACCAGATTTGTCCCTTCGCATCTCTTCGTATCTCTCCAAGTTGGCTAGACAGACTTCATAAGTGTTCCCATAAATAGAGAAGTCGTCCATAAAGATTTCCAATAGAGTCCTCAAGATAAGTCTAAAAAGATGGGCATCATGCACCTTTGGAACGTGCTTGCGCATTGGCAGAGGCCGAACGGCATGTGGCGAAAGCAAAGGTCCCATATGGGTAGGTGAATTGTGGTCTTTTCTTGGTCTTCTGAAGCTATCATAATCTGGTTGTACCCGGCATAACTATCCAAAAAAGCAGTAAAAGTCATTTCCAGCTAGACGCGTCTAGCATTTGATCAATGAACGGGAGGGGAAATGATCTTTCTTTGTGGCCACATTTAGCTTGCGGTAGTCATGCAAAATAGCCATCTAGTGACGGTCTTTGCAGTATTAGTTCGTTGTTTTCGTTCAGGACTACCGTCATGCTTTTTTTTTCGGCACACACTGCATGGGGCTGACCTACGTGCTATCTGCTATAGGATAAATAATGCATGCATCTAACATTTAATGTTCTCCTTTTTAACGACTTCTTTCATTGCAGGGTCGAGTCTGCGTTGATGTTCGATCGTTGCCTTGTGTCCTCTTCAAGACGAATGTGGTGCATACAATACGTTGAGCTAATTCCTCGAATTGTCGCGAGCGTAAGCCAATTGCTCGCACATGTTTCCTTAGAATGTTCATAACGCATTATCCTTGTCTTCGTTAAGTGCAGAGGAAATTATACTTTAAATTGATTCGATAGGGTCTTTAATTCCAGTGTTGGTGGTTCTACTAAGGATGGTTTGCATTGTTTTTCTATCTTTCTTTTCTATTGTATCTTCTTCTTGATTGCGATCCATCTCTTCTTCCTTGCTTTTTTTTTATTATCGCATTACAAGCAGCAACGGATGCGTTGGCATCTTCTTCTTCAATCTCTTCGTCAAACTTTTCTTCTTCAATCAAATTCTGTCATCTGAGTCATGCAGGTCTTTTTCATCAAGAAACTTCATGGCACAAATTATGTTGAACAGGAGCTTCTGTCCATTGATGATCAACTGATCTCCCCTTTTATGCACATCAATCTGGGCACGACCTATTGATAAGAAAGGTCGCCCCAGAGTGATGGGCACATCTTTGTCGTCTCATATCCAAGATGATGAAGTCGGGTGGTAGGATAAATTTATCAATGGTGATCAGCACGTCCTCCACCTTTCCTCTGGATACACCAAAGATCTATCGCCAGTTGAAGAGTCACATTTATGGGCACAGTTGCCTCACATTCAGCTGCTTAAAGATCGACAGAGGCATCAAATTGATCCTGGCTCCAAGGTCACACAAGGCTATCTTGTGTACAGTCCTCCTATAGAACAAGGTATAGTAAAGCTCCCAGGATCGCTCATCTTCAGTGGAATGATTGAATTCGAACTTTGTGTTAAAGCCACCTGACAAACTTACCAGCTCCTCTCTTCGTGGTTACCATATCCCTCAGAACTTTGTGTAGGCAGGCATTTCCTGAATCGCTTCACTGAATGGAATATTAATATATAATTGTTTTAACATAGACAGAAAGCATTGGTACGTACCTCTTTCATTCTTTTTCTTTCTTATTCTGCGGGAAAAGTGGTAAACTGCACTCTGATTCCCCGTCTCCAAGTCGGCTTTTGAAGGTCCAATGCAACTCTGGCCTTCTATTGCTTCTTTTTTTCTCCTTCTTCTTCTTGTGTCACTCGCAACTTCAGGTTCCTGCCAGCAATAGGCAGCTGTCCTCGACAAGCTCACTTCTTTCTCCCTCAAACAATTTTCCCACTTTCGAATGTCACAATCTGACATTGCTCTTTACTGATTCCCCTAGGTTGCGTGGGAGTTCTATTGACACTCGGCAAGCCCTTGCGTTGTTCTTTAAGCTCACTTGCAATCTGGCCCATCTGTAAATTCTAGATTGCAGTGGACATAGCCTGACTTTAAAGCACGCGTTTCATTTTTTTCTATATATTGCTTCAATAGGCTTTCAGGGAGGAAGATTGCTGGGTTGCGGACCTATTTGCTTAATTGCTTGTCTGACCGTTGTTACATGGGAAGAATCCTGGACCCTTCTTTTTGGCCACAAGTTAGAAATTCTGTTGCTGATTCTTCCAAGAAAAATTAGGGTGGTTTCTTTCTCCACCCAAGGTTATAGGTATTCGAAAAGGGATTATTTTCACAAAGTAAATAGACTGTGGATTTTTGTGGGCATTCTTCATTGCATGCCCATCACCGTAAGTCGCACACCTTGCGGTGTTTTGACTAATTGCGTTGGTTTGCCGCATTTTGGGTGTTGGGCTGCTGATCGTAATTCCCTGAATTAAGTTCATCATTGCAGTCATCTGATTTTGTAGTGAAGTAATAACACCATTGCTTACGTCGTTATCTTTGATTCTCAGTCTCTGATCGCTCCTCCTCCAATTTCGTGGTTCTTAGAGATGCGATCCAAGAATCAATCATTCCACTGAAGATGAGCGATCCTGGGAGCTTTACTATACCTTGTTCTATAGGAGGACTGTACATCAAGATAGCCTTGTGTGACCTTGGAGCCAGGATCAATTTGATGCCTCTGTCGATCTTTAAGCAGCTGAATGTGAGGCAACTGGTGCCCATAAATGTGACTCTTCAACTGGCCGATAGATCTTTGGTGTATCCAGAGGGAAAGGTGGAGGACGTGCTGATCACCATTGATAAATTTATCCTACCACCCGACTTCATCATCTTGGATTATGAGACCGACAAAGATGTGCCCATCATCTTGGGGCGACCTTTCTTATCAATAGGTCGTGCCCAGATTGATGTGCATAAAGGGGAGATCAGTTTGATCATCAATGGACAGAAGCTCCTGTTCAACATAATTTGTGCCATGAAGTTTCTTGATGAAAAAGACCTGCATGACTCAGATGACCAGAATTTGATTGAAGAAGAAAAGTTTGACGAAGAGATTGAAGAAGAAGATGCCAACGCATCCGTTGCTGCTTGTAATGCGATCATAATAAAAAAAAAGCAAGGAAGAAGAGATGATCGCAAATCAAGAAGAAGATACAATAGAAAAAGAAGATAGAAAAACAATGCAACCATCCTTAGTAGAACCACCAACACTGGAATTAAAGACCCTATCGAATCATTTAAAGTATAATTTCCTCTGCACTTAACGAAGACAAGGATAATGCGTTGATGAACATTCTAAGGAAACATGTGCGAGCAATTGGCTAGACGCTCGCCGACATTCGAGGAATTAGCTCAACGTATTGTATGCACCACATTCGTCTTGAAGAGGACCACAAGGCAACGATCGAACATCAACGCAGACTCGACCCTGCAATGAAAGAAGTCGTTAAAAAGGAGAACATTAAATGGTTAGATGCATGCATTATTTATCCTATAGCAGATAGCACGTAGGTCAGCCCCATGCAGTGTGTGCCGAAAAAAAAGGCATGACGGTAGTCCTGAACGAAAACAACGAACTAATACTGCAAAGAACCGTCACTAGATGGCATATTTGCATGGACTACCGCAAGCTAAATGTGGCCACAAAGAAAGATCATTTCCCCCTCCCGTTCATTGATCAAATGCTAGACCGTCTAGCTGGAAATGACTTTTACTGCTTTTTGGATAGTTATGCCGGGTACAACCAGATTATGATAGCTTCAGAAGACCAAGAAAAGACCACATTCACCTACCCATATGGGACCTTTGCTTTTCGCCACATGCCGTTCGGCCTCTGCAATGCGCCAAGCACGTTCCAAAGGTGCATGATGGCCATCTTTTTAGACTATCTTGAGGACTCTATTGAAATCTTTATGGACGACTTCTCTATTTATGGGAACACTTATGAAGTCTGTCTAGCCAACTTGGAGAAGATACGAAGAGATGCGAAGGGACAAATCTGGTGCTTAACTAGGAAAAATGCCATTTCATGGTAAAGAAGGGCATAGTGTTGGGGCATAAGGTTTCCCAGGATGGGTTGGAGGTAGATAAAGCAAAAATCGAAGCAATTGAAAAACATACACCTCCAACAAGCACGAAGGCTGTATGAAGTTTCTTGGGCACACTGGATTCTACAGACGCTTTGTCAACGATTTTTCGAAAATAGCACAACCACTGAGTGTGTTATTGGAGGCACGGAGAGTTTGAGTCTGTAATTCAAAGAGTTTGAGTTAGTCGAGTTGTTCGTGATGAAGTTTTAAGGCATGGAGATGCAGTTCTCAACGAAGAAGAAGACCAAGCGTTGGTCGTATCGTGTAGCCTTAGGTAAACGATCGTTGGGTTTTAACTAAGAAATTGTTTAAATTTTTATAAAAGATCGTGTAGTATTTACTAAACGATCTTTAGCTAATGTTAAACGATGGGGTAAATCGTTTACTCTATCATGTAGCATTGGTTGCCTGATCGCGTAGGCGCTGGAGGTAGATGATCGTAGTGGGAACATGTGATGCTCATTCGTTTAGTAAAAGTCACGCGCTAGACGATTGTGTAGTTAGCAAGCCTCATTGCTTATTTACTACCTACACGATCGCACGTATGCAATACGAAGGCGCTAGCTAAACGATCACTTAGGCGATGATACTTCGCAGCATCGTAGTCGTTTAAACGATCGCAGAAGGCAGGTGTTGTGCGGAGCGCGCTAAGCGATCGTGTACCTCAGGCTTCATCGCTTTATAAAAGGTACACGATCGTGTAGTTATAGTTGAACGATCGTTTAGATTTTTCTAAAGGATTGTTTAGCTCTGGGAGCGCTGGTAAGCGATAGAACGATGTGTTTGTTTTATCGTGTAGACGATTGCGGGGAGTTTAGTACACGATGGTTGGAGATGCGATGCTTTGCCCGAGCGGTTCAAGACCTGGTTCACCTGTTTGAACTGGAGACTCCTTGTCTTTGTAATAGTTAACTTCCCCTTTGTGATTATAAGGCAATTTTCACCCGGTTCATCAACATTGGTTGCTTATACATGTGATGTACGGTACTTATATGCCAAAATGTTTGTCATATAGTTAAAACCCACCTTAGGTTGTGCAATTATTCATGCATCATGTATTATAAATGTTATAATCGAGCATGAAGAAATTAATTGAAAGCATGCGCATGCATCATGAAATAATATAAGAGTTATATTTTGCATGCAGTGAGCATTATCATGCATCATTCTTTTATTATAAGTGTTATAGTCTAAGGGTGAATGGAAGCATTTTTGCTTGTTTCATTGCTGTTTTGTATAAGTATTATATAAAAGAAGTAGCAATGAATGGACAATGCATTGAGCATGACACTTGGGTTATTTATAAGCATTATGAATGCCTTTCATGTGTTAGCTTAGCATTGTGGTTGGTTTCTGTTTATAAGTGTTATAAAGGAAATTAGACCTAAAATCAATAATTCAGAGTTGCATGCGGATTTAGGGTGAACTCAAGTTTTTTAAAAGGGTTTTTAAAATTGGATTGAGATAGACCTAAGTTCAAGTGGTTCTAAAGAGTTTAGTAACCTAGCTTAATCTTTTAAAATCGGTTTAATAGGATTAAATTGGTTGGAATAAAAGATTAAATTTGTTTTAAATCTATCTATAAGGGACCTTTTGTCTAAGGTAGGTTCTGGCTAGGCTGGGGTTCTTAAGTTGATGGAAACGTAACACCCCTATCTGGGAACCTACCTAGAAAGGTGAATTAGATAGATTTTCAACAAGCATGTGACGATTTGTTCAAAGACTCCGTTAAAGAGTTTAATGGATGATGATCAAAAGTTATTTAACTATCCAAGGTAAAAGTTACTCTTGGGAAAACCTAAAAGTTACATAGTTAAAATCCTTAGCCGTATTTTTTCTAAGTAAGCTAAACCCTAGGTTATAAAATACTCAGTGGGAGGAAGAGGTGTATCAGACATATCTATGATTCCACTCACGTTTCTCCCTGAATGTTCACACCATGAGATTCATTCTTGGCCTCGTGATGCCTTGGGAGCATCCCTCTTTGGATGGTGTGTGCATGATTCAATATCAAGGTGGACAGAGAGAGTGTTTATAGTAAGTTGATGAAGGGTGTGTGTCAACACGTTCTATGATCTCTATCATTGGTTCACACCGTGAAATCATTATGTACTCCCTCGTGTCACCTTTGAGCATCCTCTTTCAGACGGGTTCTGTGCAATTGGTCAAGATCAAGGTGAACTCCAGAAATGGATAGGGTCGCTTTAGGTTTTGCCCTAATCGGATTTTTTCCCTTCGAATTGGCTTTTTGAGGCAGACCTCTAGGGCCTAAAACGGCGGGTCACACTTACGAGAGATTTTTAAGTAAGTTAATGATCTCTTAGCCAAATCAATGATGGCTAGTCATTATAGGAGCAAGAGTTGTTCGGGTATTAATGACTAGTTGAGATCTTCTCAATTCAGAGGAGGGATAACTGACCTCCCTTCGGCAGCTTTTGTCCTAAACCTTTGAAGCGTCATTGTGAAACTAGATGTCACACAGGGTTCATATTAGTTATGCTAAAACCTTATTGGATGTTGTTTTGTTTTACAACAGGTATTTGGTTAAAACCTAACGTAGGTTAATATGTTTTTCTTTTCAGCAACTCGTTAGTATTTCTGTTTAAAGCTTTTAAAATGACGGATTGATGATGGGCAAAAATGTATGTCATCAGAGGACTTTTATTTAGAATTATGAGGGCTGTTAAGCAGAATATGCAGCAATTATGTTAAGAATTCATGAGAAAATAAGTTTGCTGCGTTCAGCATTGATAATCTCGGCTAACCCATTATTATGCATTATTATGCGTTCAATTGTCTATTTTTGTAGCTAACGCAGGAAGTGGAAACAAACGCGGAAGTCGGGCTATCGCATAAACTTTCCATCGTAAACGCGAATGCATGCGATCAACACATGGGTGTTAGGTGATCAGCCGCATGCGTCCATCGCATACGAGTTGCGTTCGTCAAGCGATTGCAGTCATCGTGTAGAAGTTGCAGTAATCAAGCGAATGCAGTCACTGCATGATTGCGGCTACATGATAAACCATAATAGAGGGATCAACACAAGCTCTGTCTCTTATACACATCTAGATGTGTATAAGAGACAGTAGCAGTTGCGATCGTCAAGCGATTGCAGTCATCATGTAGAAGTTGCGGTATTAAGCGAATGCAGTCACTGCATGATTGCGGCTACATGATAACGCATAATAGAGGGATCACTGCAAGGTTGGTGGAATGAACGCATCAACGCATATCTCAGGAAAATCAAAAGATGATGTTGACATTTCACCTACCACACCGTTAGCAGCAGAGACTCAGAAAAGAACTAATGCGCCGCTAATGTCAAAATCCGAGCAGGTCCATTAATGCTGTCAGCGATCAAGCTCTATAAATAGAAGCTGTTGAGTAGAATTTCAGATCATCCAAGTTTCGACCTTCGGGCAGATCCTTGTGATCTAGACGAATGCGTTAGAGGAAAGCTTGAGAGTTCTTCATCTCCTTCATCCATTCTGAGTGACGACCAGAGCCTTCGCTGGAGTTAGATCTCGAGAGAGTCAGCTCCACCACCCTTCCATGGCACCACCAGCAGCCTTGACACACATCTGCTGGAAGCAAGACATTGCTTCCAGCTGGTCCTTTCATTTTCTCTTCTTTTCTTATATTATATTGTATTTCATTTTGGATTAAGAAATGAATATATTATGTGTTCAATGCATTTCTATGTTTCCTTTGATTCCATATGGGAGATGATGATGACGTGAGATTAGCCGTAAAAAACTCGATGACTAAAATCATAGGGATGCAATATATGATGCATGTCTTAAGTTATGCGTTGGTTATCATGTGTCAATGGTCATGCGTTGGACTATGCAATATGCGATCACGAATGTATGCAATGACCATGCGTTCCTATCACAAGTTTTCTTGCGCTCACGCCAAGTATAATGCGAACGCAAGTTTCTCGGGTGATCCAAGGTCGAACTCAGGGACTTGTAGCTAGACGTATGTGGTAATGTGTATGCGGCGGTTGAATAAAAGAATGATGGAGGGTATTAGCTAATAACTACTCCTACTCCTAACTAACAGACAATGCAATGAGAAGCATGAATGAGAGGTAGAGACATGACAACTGTTGACGTGAAGTAAATGGATGGAAAAATAGACCAAATGTGGAGATTTCTTCATCGCAACCCTTAAGAGTGACCGCAAGAGCAACCTCAGCCAACGCAAGCTATGCGATCATGCTACACACACTACAACCTATTTCTAGGATGTATGCGATGTGTATGCAAAAGGGTCGAGATGACCGCATACCGCCACCGTATCCTACTTCTTGGATCGCGGCCATTGTCCTCTCCGAGGGTGCATACGCTGTGTAATAGCAAATGGAGCTTATTCTAGTCTCCATTCTTGCTTATGCATACCTAATCTAGCTCTTTTGAGCATCGATTCTAACCTAGCTTCTCCAAGTCTTAGGTTTTTTCTTTAGAGTCTCTCCGAGTAGCTCTAAAGGTGTGATGGACGTATATATAAGACAAGATAACCGCAAAAACATAGTTAACATAAAGATTCCTATATCCTAGTGAATACATGCTTACATTGCTTAATACGACCAACCATTTACCCTCCTGGGCAGTTTAGTTGTTACTAAATTTACTTATAGACAAGCATTGCGTCCGCCTATAGATAGGCATTGCACAGCTTCACATCAAGAAAATAAGGTTTTCTCACATACTCACGCAACCGCAATACCTCCTGGTGGTTTGCTACATGCTTCATATCTCTAATCTGTATGACTAATGTATGCAATACTCTAGCAAATCTCACTAAGTGATGCAATGAAAGTTAAGGATGCTAAGTAAAGAAATATGGAGATGGAATCGAAGGAAACATAGAGATGCATTGAACACATAATGTATTCATTTCTTAATCCAAAATGAAATACAATACAATATAAGAAAAGAAGAGAAATGAAAGTACCAGTTAGAAGCAATGTCTTGCTTCCAGCAGATGTGTGCAAGGCTGCCGGTGGTGCCATGGAAGGGCGGTGGAGCTGAGTCTCTCGAGAATCTAACTCCGGCGAAGGAACCGGTTGTCACTCAGAATTGATGAAGGAGATGAAGAACTCTCAAGCTTTCTTCTAACGCATTTGTCTGGATCACCGACAACATTAATGGACTTGGTCTAATTTTGACATTAGCGGCGCGTTGGTCCTTTTCTGAATCTCTGCTTCTAAAGACGTGGTAGGTGATATGTCAACATCATCTTTTGATTTTCTCGAGAAATGTGTTGATGCATTCATTTAACCAACCTTGTGGTCATCCCGCTATTATGGTTTATTGTATAGCCGCAATCGTGCAGTGACCGCATTCACTTGATTACCGCAACTTCTACATGATGACCGCAATCACTTGACGATCGCAACTCCTATGCGATGGACGCATGCAGCTAATCACTGCAACACCCATATGTTGACCATATGTGTTCGCGTTTGCGATGGAGGGTTTCTCCGCATGCAGTCGTCTATGCAATAGCCCGACTTCCGTGTTTGCGTCCACTTCCTGCGTTAACTACAAAAGTAGACAATTGAACGCATAATAACGCATAATAATGGGTTAGCCGAGATTCTCAAAGCTGAACGTTGCAAACTCATTTTCTCATGAATTCCTAATATAATTGCCGCATATTCTACTTAATAGCCCTCATAATTCTAAATAAAAGGCCTATGATGACATACATTTGTGTCCGTCATCACCGATTACTTACAGTGGAAAGAATTGTGTGAAACGTCTTTCATGGAAAAATACCTCGATCCCACTACTCTCCAAAAGAGGAAACAAGAGAGTAAATTTGATTTATTGGTCTTAGAGACATGTCTGGTAGAGAATGATGATTCTGCCTGGATTCTTGATTCAGGTGCTATCAGTCATGTTAGTTCTTCTTACCAAGGATTCAATTCCTAGCAAACGTTGTCACAAGGAGAGATGACTTTTCGAGTCAGTATTGGTGAGGTTGTTTCAGCTGTTGCTGTAGGAAGGCTAAAGTTATTTGTTGACAAGAAACGTTATCTATTACTGGATAATGTTTTTGTAGTTCTTCGTATTAAGAAGAACTTAATCTCGGTCTCTTGTCTCATTGAACAAGGCTATATCGTCTCCTTTTCTGAGAATAAAGTGTTTATTTTCAAGAATGGAATGGAGATTGGTTATGATTCAATGGAAAATAACTTATATGTACTAAGGTCGTTAGTCATAAAAGCCTTGTTTAACACTGAAATGTTCAGTATGGCAACAATAGCTAAAAGACCATAGGTTTCTCATAAGGAAAATGCCCATCTTTAGCATCTAAGGTTAGGTCACATCAACCTCAATAGGATTGAGAAGTTGGTGAAAAGTGGAATTCTAAAGAGTTTAGAGAAAACTCCTTGCCAGTATGTGAATCATGCCTCAAAGGCAATTGTAATGTTCATACATGATTGTAATTTGCTGTAATTTCTATATTGTTTGCATAACTGTATGTTGTGTTGATGATTATAATTGTAACGTTCATACATGATTGAAATTTCGATTTCCTTTACCAAGTTTGGACCGTAAGTTGAAGAATTGAGAGTGTGTCAATGGATTTGTGAGGTAGTCAGCTAGCTGATCCGATGAAAGAACATACCAGATTTCAAGTTTCCCTTTAAGGACTAGGTCTTTGAAAAAGTGAACATCGATTTTAATGTATTTGGTCCGAGCATGGAAGATAGGATTGTTGGCTAAGGCCCCTGCAATCACATTGTCACACCAAATTATTGGCTTGGCTGAATGGGACTGCTGGATTTCGCTTAATAGTTGTTGAAGCCAAACAATTTTTGAAGCTGTGTGTGCAAGGGCTCGATACTCTGACTCAGTACTTGATCGAGCTACTGCTGTTTGTTTCTTTAAGGATCAGGAGACAAGATTTCCACTAATAAATACACAGTACGCGACTACTGACTTTCTATCATCAATGTTTGTTGCCCAATCTGCATCTGAATAAGCTAATACTTCAAGTGAATGGCTTGGTTGAAACAGTAGGCCATAGTTATTTGTGCCACTGATGTATCGAAGAACTCTCTTTGTTGCTTGCCAGTGAGCAACTGTGAGGGCTTTGAGAAATTGGCTGAGATGATTCACAATATAAGTGATGTCCGGACGAATATTGATTAGGTACTGGAGTGCTCCGATTGTACTTTTGTACAAGAATGGATCAGTAAGAGGAACTCCATCATTGATAGATAGGTGTTTGCCTAAGTAGTTAGGTGAGGCTGTAAGTTTCAGATCTGAAAAGCCAATCCTTTGTAATAGATCATCAACATATTTTGACTGATTCAATATAAACCCATGCTCCAGATATTGAACTTGGATACCTAAGAAGGAATTCAACTTGTCTAGGTCTTTGAGAGCAAACATGTTATCCAAGGTGACCATTAACCGAGAGATTAAGTGGTTGTTGCTACTTGTGATTATTACATCATCAACATAGACAATGACCAGTATAGTTGAACCCTTTGAGTTAAGTATACACAATGATGTATCTGCCTTCGAGTTGGTGAATCCCCAGCTAATTAAAGTAGTGGTAAGTAGATCATTCCAGGACCAAAGGGCTTGTTTCAATCTATATATAGCCTTGTTCAGTTTACATACATGATTTGGGAACTTAGAGTTGACATACCCGGGTGGTTGATGCATATAAACATCTTCTATTGATTTTCCATTTAGGAAAGCATTGTTGAAGTCAAGCTGATGGTGGGCCCATCCTTTGAAGACAGCAATGCTTAGAACAACTCTGATTGTTGATGCTTTGACCATTGGGCTGACGTGTCAAAGAAATCAATTCCAGGATGTTGATGAAACCCTTTGGCTACTAGGCATGCTTTATATCTCTGTATTGACCCATCCAGATTTTTCTTGAGTCTGAAAATCCACTTGTTGCCCAACACATTGAAGGATGGCAAGGGAGGAACCAATTGCCAAGTCTGGTTGTTGATGAGTGCTTGAAATTCAGTATCCATAGCTTGCTTCCACTGAGGTGTAGCAAGTGCATCAGACACCCGCGTTGGTTCAGTTAAAGACCAGTCACATTGAGTAGTGCTTAGCCAAACTTTTGGTTTGAAAATGCCAACTTTGCCTCTCATAATCATTGGATGAGTAGGCTACAATGGATGATAGGTGTTAGGAACAGGGGTTGTATGTGAGGCATTCGAAGTGGTGCTGCTAGGTGACTGATTGAAAGGCTGGCCATGGGAGTTTAGGTGGCTATATGCTCTGGACAGGGGCTAGGCAAGGCATCTAATATTTGGGGAGAGGAGATAGGTTCAACAGGTATATGAGAGATGGAAGAGGGTGGATTGATATCTGGTATAAGGGTATTTGATAGGGAGGGACTGTTGTACGGATTTAAGGCAGATTGCGGTGGTTGGATGAGGGCAATGTGCAATAGTGAAGTTATGTTGGGAGAAAGAACTTGAGGGCCACTGTTCACTATAGTTTTGTGTGTTGATGAACCGAGCACCTGAAAGCCATAGAAGAAAGAAAAATCAGATTCATTAAAGATAACATTTCTGGAGATGAACACTTTACCATCTTTGTTGAGACATCGATGTCCGTTGTGAACCATGCTTGGACCCAAGTAAACACATTTACAAGAGTGGAACTGAAACTTGTTTGGCTGGTATGCTCGAAGACATGGAAAACAGGCACAACCAAATACTCTTAGTTTTGTAACATCTAGTGGTTTACTATACATCAGTTGTATAGGTGACTGGTTCTTTAGTAGCGGTGAGGGAAGACCATTTATCATATGACAAGCATTGAGAAATGCATCCCACCAAAATTGAAGAGGCATTGATTCTTGTGCTAGTAAGGTTAGTTCCATCTCTACTAGGTGTCTATGTTTTCTTTCAGCTCTTCCATTTTGTTGGGATGTATAGGGACAAGAAAACCGAGAGGCAATGCCTTGTGAACTACATAACTGATGAAACTTGACATATTCACCACCATTATCTGATTGCAGTGCTTTAATGTTTGTTTTAAATTGTGTTTGAACAACTTGTAGGAAATGTTTGAAGGCTTGTAGTGTATCTAATCTGTTTAAGAGGGAAGACCCAGAGATATCTATTATAATCATCAATAAACGATATGTAATATCTATATCCTTCAGTGAAGTTTGTAGAGGCTGGACCTCATACATCTGAGTGTATTAAATCAAATTTGTGTTGTGCATGAGACAAAGAATTAGGGAAGGGTAGGGAATGAGCTTTACCAAGAAAGCAAGGTACACAAAACTTAATCCCTTCATTCAACTTAGTACGAAGATTACAAGTTTTCAATATATTCTCCAAAACTCGAAGAGAAGGATGACCTAGTATCCTATGTCACAACCTTTTTGATTCTACTAAGTTTACTCCACTTTTGGACAGAACAAATGTTGTAGAATTGTTATTTTTGTTCATTGGGTTGAGAAAACAACTTGCCTCTTTGATATTTACATCAACTGGGATCACCTCTGCTTCATTCAATTGATATAGTCCGTCTTTAAGAGTTCATTTCACCAGTACTTGTCCCGAACATTTGTCCTTAACAACACAACAATCATTATAAAACTCAATAGAAACATCATTATCTTGAACCAGCTTTGATATATTAACCAGATTTTTTGCAATATTTGGTACAGACAAGATGTTTTTTAGATTCAGATTGCAACTAGAGGAACTTAAACATGCATTGCCTATGGAGGATATATCTAACTTCTGTCCATTCCCTACTATAATTTGTTCGTTACCTATGTACTTGGAGGGATTTGCTATATTATTGGGATCTGCTGTGACATGGTTGGTTGCTCCACTATCTGCATACCAATTAAAGTCCCCTGCTGATTCAGTTTGAAGAAATGGATTCAAGTTCCGTGAGGTGATGAAGGTTGAGGGATTTTCCACAAGGTTCCCTTGATTCTGAATGTTTCCTTTACCACTGTTTTGATTTAGGACAAATTCTCAATTGTACCTCTGATAGCACACATCCACAACATGTCTATACTTGGAGCAGACCTGACAGGTAGGCCTATTTCCTCTGCCTCGGCCTTTTCCTCTGTTTCCTCCAATGTTGTTTCCTCTGGATCCATTAAATTCTTGCCTGTTACCTCCTTGTGTGTTGCTTTGTCTAGGGGTCTTGTATGAGGAGTTATCCCGATTGAAAGCAACATTGGCCGAGCCATTATGAACAAACGTTGTAGTGGCTTTTGAAGTATTTTGGTGTTCCAACCTTTTCTCGAATGACAGTAGTTCAGAGTGCATATTTAACCAAGGGATATCAGGCTTGCTCTGAATAACGACCACCACTGGATTATACTCCTCATCCAATCCAAGGAGTACTTGAGACACTAGGTTACGTATAGACACTGGGCTACCAGCTTGAGCCAGATTATCAGAGTGAAGCTTCATAAGTTTCAAATATTCAGACATTAACATGTTACTTTTATGTGTCTGTTGGAAAACTTGGTGAAGATAGTCTTCTTCTGCCCTCGACTGAACTCTAAACAACGAGTGAATGGCATCCCATAGACTCTTAGCACTTTCGTACCCCATCAGCTATACAGCAACTTTGGGAGTCATTGAGTTGTATAACCACCCTAACAAGAGTTGGTCTGCTGTAACCCAAGCTTCATACAGTGGGTTCAGGACTTCACGCAGGTGGAGCTCGGAGCTTCTTCTGAGGCTTAAGAGTCTGCTTCACCAGGTTCAGCAACTGACAAAGTAGACACAATGAACATAGGAGGGCATACCTTAGCTCCGGACAGATTACCTTCAAGTCTGTATCCTTTCAGGATTGGAAAAGCTAGCATCTTCCACAGCAAAAGTTACCTCTCTCCAACTTGGTGCTGGTTATTTGATTTAGGAGTTGATTAAGAGGAGGTGTGTTGAACTTCGACGATTCAATGGTCACGTTGAATCCTGTGATAGTGGTATTTGCCATAGCTGCTCTAATACCAAGTTAGAAAAATAAAGAGATGGAAACAGTTTCGTTTACCTCTTTTTTGTGTACAATAGAGTCGGGTGGTTAAACGAAGTAAAGACAAACCTTATCGTTTACCTTGTCGTACTACACGATGGAGCCTCAAAACTTACATGATAGTAAAATGAGTTATCATTTACCTTATCATTGTGTGCGACAGGATTTGGACACTACACGATAGAGGCTATCTTTACCTTTTCGTTGTATACGATAGGATTTGGGCGCTACATGATAGAGGCTATCTTTACCTTTTCGTTGTATATGATAGGATTTGGGTGCTACACGATAGAGGCTATCGTTTACCTTTTCGTTGTACATAATGGACACTGAGTGCTAAACAATGAACGATGTATTCAGTCCTTTAGCTAATCGTTGTACACGATGGATCCAAATTACTAAATGATCGACAGAGAGATTTTCAACTTTGCCTCTTCATATTTAATTCTTACATTGGGAAGGGGCAGCATGCCCGATTTATACACTATTCCCTATTTTAGGGATTCAAAGAATTAAAAAATTATATACCAAATGACTAATGAAATGAGAACACATGGTCCAATACATGAAGAAAGAATATTTGTTTATTATCACCCAATCCTAATAGAAATCTGGAGCACTAAAGGAATAATCTTTCATCACTCACCTCAGTGACGTGACAATCTTTAGCTAATGTGTCTTCTTGACTCCTCCTTGGTCCCTGATGTGGCATATTCTCTAACAAAATTGAATAAAAGACTTTTCAGACTTTATTAATGAAGAAGATTCACATATTTATACAAGTGTGAAATTAAGTAAATAGGCAGTTACAATTCAACAAATTTCAAACTATAACAGACTAAAACAAATGACTAACATCTAATACCTCCCAACCTTTGTTTTTCTCCTCCTCTTTTTAGCCAAAAGTCTTGGAAATGATTTCTTCCCCTCTTAAAACTTTGAAAATTTTCCTTTTTCTACAAAAAAATCAAAAAAAAGAAACAAACACATCTTCATAAAACCAAATTCGATTTTCATATTAGAAATTCAGAGAAATTTGTACTTGTGATCTTGAAAACAGATGAAGGGGGAAACTAATGAAGATTCAAAATCTACCTTGGTGACATTGGTGGTAAAAGATAAGGAAGAATCATCAGCATGCTTGCAAAATTCATAGAACAAACATATAGAACAATTCAAAAAGAAAAAGAAAATAATGTAGGAAACAATTTTCAGGACTATTGGACAGCATTTCGCCAATTACTAAGGTACCTTAGAGGTACCATGGATTTATGTTTGTATTTCAACAATTTTCCTATAGTGTTGAGGGGTATTGTGATGCAAAATGGGTAACAGATAATTACGAAGTAAACTCAACTAGTGAATACGTGTTTATACGGGGAGAAGCTATTTCATGAAAATTGGCTAAACAAACCTATATAGCATGATCCACCATGGAGTTGGAGTTTATAGCACATAAGCTAGCTAGACAGGAAGTAGAGTGGTTAAGAAGTCTACTAAAAGACGTGCCACTGTGGAGGGCTTCTGTACCAGTATCCTTGCATTGTGATTCACAAGCTACCATAGGTATTGCCAAGAACAGTGTGTATAATGGAAAAAAGAGGCATTTTCACTTGAGACATGGAGCTATGAAACTACTGTTGAAGGAGGGAATTATCTCTTTCGAGTATGTGAGGTCTGAGAGGAATCTGGCAGATCCTATCACCAAAGGTCTAACAAGAAGAGTAATTCTAGAATCTTCAACAAGTATAGGACTTAAACCTTTATAGTAATCCATGATCCACTATTTGGGTGGTCTATTGCGATTGATTTGATGGATAATTTGGAAAGTCATCGTAGCTCAGTTTTGAGTGGTCTATTGTGATGGACTTGATGAAGCAATTAACATGAATGTGAGGGTGTGACCACCTTATATGAAAAATTTTAAGGGTTTCTTCCTAAAGCTTTCACGATGACCCAAGGTTTTATGTGCATGGCCTAAATTGCACTTGAAGTATGATTTTATCATAAAATTAAGAGAGAAATCAAAGGATTGAAATGTGTTGTGAGGGTCTCAACCAAAATTTACAAAAGTTCAAGAGGCAACTCACTTTTGCAAATGCAGTTGTTTCCCTACTTGATTATGAATCAGTTCAAATCACAAGATATTGATGGTTAAATTACCATCAATCCATTACTCAAGAATCACTACTATCTTTCTATCTTTTTTTGGGTGCTTATAGGTCATCTGTGGAGAATTGTTGGGAATGACCCACACATATCATTGGCCTATGACCCATAAGAAAGTTTAGACACGTAGAGCTTCTCATTTGTCCTACACTGAAGAATTAGGGAGTGATTATAGGGCATAAATATGAGAGCATTTCTAGAGGCTTGAAAAAGTGGAGAATGTGGGAGTAAAGGGCCTTTCCCCTACACACGCATCGAGCAGGTAGGGGCAATTGCATGAAAAAAGAAATAGTTTTATTTCATTTTTGTTTTGTTTTAAACTATTGAAGCTTTAATTATTTGAATAAAAAAGGTTTTAGGATTAATTGTGTGCCATTAATGTTTTAGATCTGGTATTTAATTCCAAAAACCTTTTTTTAGCTATTTTCTCTTTTTCATCTTCTTACTCTTTAATTTAATAAAACGGAAGAATTACTGAACATCCGATTGAAGGAAGTGGCGAAGGTTCACAGTAGAAGGGGATCATCCTAATTTTTTCAATTTCTACATAACCCAATTTACAGAAATAAAATTATGCTAAAAACCAAAATTTATAGCATGCAAACACAATTAAACATAAGAGAATTAAGGTTTGAAGAAACCCTTACCTTTGAAGAACCTTTTCTTCACGTGAATCCTCTTTGATCTTGAACAATGACAATAAAAAACGTAAACTAAAATGGCCATCACCATGAAAGAGTCTTCTGTATTCTCTGGGATGAGAATCCAAGGAGTTGTCGACTCTTGGAATTTTGTGAGGGAAAGGAGAATTTTAGAGATGAGAGGAATAGGAAGAAAATCTTAGAAGCTTTCTTTGAGAGCAGAACTTCACAACACAGAGATTTCTGTAAACTCTGTGAAGAACAAGAAAATACTCCAACCAATTCTCCCTACTCAGTACGAGGGTTGAGAAGGATAAGGCAAAGAAGTTATTTTCCTCCCTTAATTTCAAAATATTAAAATTAATAAATAAATAAATAATTTTCATATAAAATATATATATACATATATAAAAACTAACATGTTATATCATACATAACATATAACCTACGGTTTAAAATTGTATCATATACAATATAACCTATAGTTTTAATTCTCTCAACAATGATATTTAATATAAATCTCATTTATATTAAATTCAATTATATGAATCTAATTCACATAATTATTATTTGGATCATAATCAAATACATTATAGTAATTATATCATATATAATTAAATTAAATTACTTATATCACATATAATTAATTTCCTCAATTAATTTAAATAATTCAAATTAATCCAAAATTGATTCTCATAAATTCTTGTTAAGCTACAGAGGGGACCTCATGGACCTGTAGCTTGAAGCTTCAACAGTACTTGAATAATTAATTAAACTCTTTAATTAAATTATTCAACATCCATTAACTGTTGGGCACTCCACTAAAGACCGACAACTGCACTCTTCGCACTATAGGTATATTTTTATGTCCATTAGATATATAACCAGTCAATAGTGTGATGACTCTTCACAAATTACTCGTAAGTACAATTGGGCCAAAATTACCATTTTGCCTTTATAGTTACATCTAACTCCTTAAGTACCACTGATCCCTCCTATGAACAAACCCCTCTCAGGTAAGGAGAGGGTGTGGTGCCACATTGTTCAAGCCTTAGAATCAGCCTTTAAGGGAACAATTTATCCACTTATCCCGACATCGAGAAATAAGTGAATTCCTTCTTGTGTAGTTGTGTTCCCAACTTCTCAATCAGAAAAATCCCTAAGATGATAGGCTTATTGAGTCAATAATCTGGCCACTCTCACCCATACAAATCAAAAGACCGCCTTCGCAGGCAAGAGTTTTTAACTCACTAAGGATTCAGGTCATGTCATCTATGGTCATTCTAATGAAATGTAAGTCTCTATTATGAACGGTGTTATATAATGAGACTAGTCATTTAATGGTCCGATCTTATACAAACTTCTTTGTATAGAATACCCCCGCTCCATGTCTCCACATGAATGATCAGGATCAGATCCTTTTTAGCACTTTACAACAATTGTAACATCTACAAAGCGGGCCACATTCATAGTGTCACCATGATAAATATTCAGTCTTATCCATCTACTACAGACCATTTAGGTTATCACTTAAACATGATCCACCTATATGTCTCTACATACATGTTTAAGCTACAGATGATAACTTTAGATGTTAGTTTATTGGTTTGTGGGTTTATGCTACTAAGTGTTAAATAAAACATCTCATATTTTATTAAATAAATAAAATGTTTGTACAATACAATTACAAATTACAGAACCTTACGAGATTTAGGGCATCAACCCCAACAATCTCCCACTTGACCTAAAGCCGGTGGGGTGTACAATATAAAAGTCATACTAATATACAAGTATAAAAAGCAATAAACTAGGGCATAACACGCACCAAGTACGAATCTTCTACTTGCCCTAGTCTAAATGTGGCCTGTCCCATAGACCCATACTCTAAAGGTGACCCTCAAACACCTTATCCTTGAAGGCATTTGTAAATGGATCAGAAACTTTGTGCTCTGAAGCTATCTAAGTGACGATCACATCTCCTTGATGCAGAATCTCTCAGATGAAATGATACTTCTGCTCTATATGCTTCCTGTGTTTATGACTCTAAGGCTATCAAGAATTAGCCACAGCACCACTATTATCAATATAAAGAGAGATAGGCTTTGACATGTTTGGAACCACTTCCAGATCAATCGGAATTTCCTGAGCCACACAGCGTCCTTAGCAGCTTCACAAGCCGCTATGTACTCAACCACCATGGTGGAGTCAACAATGCACCTCTACTTGGTGCTTCTCTAGACTACTACCCATTCGTTAAGAGTGAACACTGATCTTAATGTGGATTCCCTAGAATTCTTATCAGTCTTAAAATCAGAGTCCGTGTATGGTATAAGAATCAAATCCTTAGTGAAGGAAATTAGACATGAGGATTTTCATGAGCAGCGGAATGATCGTTAATATTATTATAAATATATATGATAACCAACTTACCATATTATATTTATAACCTATAGTTTTCATGTTTCATCTCATGAAATATATAAACCATAGCTCTTTTTCTATTTCATGGTAATTAATGTAAATCTCATTTACATTAATCCTCCACTTGATGTATCTCATACATCACATCGATCATATCATATATAATCGAATTTCCTCTTGTCAATTTGAACATTTTAAATCAACACCAAGAACTAATTCTCAACTTGAATCTATTGAACTACCAAAGGGACCTTATGGACCTGTAGCTTGAAGCTCTAACGATACGTGAATAACTGACTCAACTCTTTAGCCACGAGATCCACCATCCATTAACTGCAGGGCACTTTACTAAAGACCGACAACTACACTCTCCTTACTATAGATATATTTTCTGTCCATATCAACCAATCAACAAGGCAATAACCCTTCACAAATCGCTCGTAAGTATAACTGGGTCAATAACCGTTATTCATCTGTAGTTACATCTAACTTCTTAAGTACCACTGATCCCTCTAATGAACATAAGTCATAGTCCTACTATGACTGAGTCCTCTCTTCCAAAGAGAAGATGTGGCCACTATGTTAAAGACTAGGAATCAGCCTTTAAGGGAGCAATCTATCTACTTACCCTTGCTTTGGAGAAGAAGTGAATTCCATCTTGTGTAACTGAGTTCCCATCTCTCAAATCAGACAAATCCCTAAAAAGGTAGACATGTTGAGTTGGCAATCTGGCCATTCTCACCATACTAATCAAAGGACCGCCCTTAAAGGCAGGAATTCCCAAAACACTTAGGATTGAGGTCATGTCACCTATGGTCGTTTAGGTGAGATGTAAGTCTCAAGTATCAATGGCGTTATATAAAAAGACTAGTCATCTCGTGGTCTGATTTTATACAAACTCATTGTATAGGACACCCCCGTTCGCATGTCTCCACATGAATGGTCAGGATCTACCATTTGTAGTAGTTCACAACACTTGCAAACCTCTATAAAGCGGGCCGTATCCATTGGGTCACCAGGATCAGGTATCCCTCCTTAATCCTTATACTACAGACCTTTTTAGTTTATCACTTAAGGCATGATCCACTTGTATATCTCATATACATGCTTAAGTTTACATACAATAACCATGGAGCTTTGTTTATTGGATATGAGTAAATGCCAAATATAATAACTCTTATTTAATTCATAACAATGTGTACAGTTTAATAATTACGAGACTTTGGGAGAATTAGGACATCAATCCCAATAATCTCCCACTTGTCTTAATGCCTCGGGAGACTAATGTACAATATATGAAAAATACAAGTACAATATACCATAAACTAGGGCATACCCTAGTATCATCTTCCACTTGCCCTAGACAAGATGCCACATGTCACATAGACCCAGACTCTCCAGGTGACCCTTGAAAACTTTAGCCGTGAGAGCCTTTGTAGATAGATCAACAACGTTGTGCTCCGATGGAATCTTCGTGACTATCACATCACTGCGATGCACAATCTCCCTGGTCAAGTGGTATTTCTATTCTATATGCTTGCCTCGACAATGGCTCCAAGGTTCCTTTGAATTCGCCACAGCCCCGCTGTTATCATAATAAAGAGTGATCGGCAAATCCATATTTGGACCAACTTTCAATTCTGTAAGGAATTTCCTCAACCAAACAGCCTTCTTAGCTGCTTCACAAGTGGCCACGTACTCTAATTTCTTGATGCTTTGCCACACTACAGCCCCTCCATTCAGAGTGAACACTGACCCCGATGTCGATTTACGAGAATCTCTATCAGTCTAAAAGTCAGAGTCTGTGTATCTTGTAAGGATCAAATCCTTATCTCCATACATGAGCATGTAGTCCCTCGTTCTCTGAAGATACTTGAGGATCGTCTTGACCATCGTCCACTGATCTAATCCTGAATTGGACTAATAACGACTGACAATCCCTACTGCATAGCAAATGTCGGGTCTGGTACACAACATTGCATACATTAACCTTCCAATAGCTGAAGCATAGGGAATCCATCTCATCTCCTCAACATCTTGAGGTGTCTTAGGACACTGATCCTTAGACAAAACGATTCCATGCCTGAATGGTAAACCCCTATTGGAATCTTGCATCCTATACCTAATAAACATTTAATCTATGTACAACGCGTGAGACAAGGCTAACTTCTTGTTCTTACGATCCTGAATAATCTGGATCCCTAGCACATATTGTGCCTCACCCAAATCTTTCATTTGGAACTAGGTAGCTAGCCACTTTTTAATGTCAATCAGATACCTTACATCATTTCGAATGAGTAGGATATCATCCACATACAGTACCAGAAAAGTTACTGAGCTGTTGATGATCTTCTTGTAAACACAAGGCTCATCAACATTCTAATCAAAGCCAAATGACTTGAACGCACTGTCAAATCTAATGTCCCATGATCTAGACGCTTGTTTCAGCCCATAAATAGACCTGTTAAGCTTGCAAACTCTTTGCTCTTGATCTGGAACTACAAAGCCCTCTGGTTGAGCCATGTAGATGGTCTACTTAAGATTACAATTAAGAAAGAAAATGTTGACGTCCATTTGCCATATCTCATAATCATAAAATGTGGATATGGACAGAAGTATCCTGATAGACTTGAGCATGACAACAGGTAAGAAAGTTTCCTCATATTCCACTCCCTCGACCTGGGCATAACCTTTTGCCACGAGTCTAGCCTTAAACGTTTGCACCTTTCCATCTACACCTCGCTTTCACTTGTAGATCCACTTACACTCTATAGGTTTTACCCCATCAGGCTGATCCACAAGCTTCCAGACTTGATTGAAGTACATAGACTCCATTTCTTGGTTCATGGCCTTAATCCACTCATTCTTGTCAACATCCTTCATTGCTTGCTTAAAAGACAATGAATCCTCGACCCCATCATTAGAAATGACGTTCTGGGCTTCAATCAAATCCATGTAGCATTCTGGTGGGTTCATAACCCTCCCACTACATCAAGGCAGTCTCAACTCTTGAGCTGGTTGACTAGATGTACTGATGCGTTGTAAATGTGATGCAATAATGGTATGATTTGCGATGATTTGTTATGTATTGCACATTCAAGTTTTCTTATTAAGATCCAAGTATAAATCTCACTAGGTTTCCTGGTAAGTCCAGGGTTGAACATAGGGACTACTGAGTTACTATGCGACAATAAATTTGATTCCTTTGCGGTGGCAAAAACAAATAAGTTGGATGGTGTTTTCTTTGAGTATATTTCCTATACGAAGAATTTGAGTAAAGTGTTGATGAAATTGAAAATTACAATGAGTATGCGATGAACGGATTGAGAAGGGATTAGCTAACACTTCCTAAGATTGCGTTCAAGTTATGCGTTCATGCTACACACATAGAAAAACATATCATCTCCTAATACAAATGCCATAATTCCTATTTCTAGGACGCATGCGGTGTATACAATAATGTCGATATGACTTATGTCTAAGCCTTTATTCTTGTCTATGCGATGATGAATGATGCACACATACACAAGGTGACCGCATACTATCATATCCTATCTCTAGGGTGCATGCGATGTGTTAATAGCAACAGAACTTATTCCTATGTTTCTATCTCTTGCTTATGCGGTTCTAATCTGACTCTCTCAAACCTAGATTCTAATTTGACTCTCCCAAGCCTAGATTCTATCTTTAGACCACTCTCCTGAGCATCTCTAAACGGTGAATGACGCACACATAAGACAAGATGATCGCATAAAGTGAAGATTTTAGGTCATGCTAGCTAAGTACATCTCAACCCATTCAGAAATTTAGCTACTCATGCGAAATATGGAGAGATTGAACACAAGTTGAAATGAGATTTCCATTGTCTATAGACTAAGTGCAGAATACAGAATAACAATAGAATGTAGAGATACGAAGCCCGGTAGCAATGTCTTGCTTCCCGTGGCCTTTTACACTGTCTTTTCACTCCAACTCTGCTCAGATGAATATCCTTGCTTCCGCAAGTGTTGGCCCGCTCTCCTTTTGTAGCGCTTCCCACAATCTTTCGAGTTGTCCGGGAATGATCTATCAGCATCTTCTTCTCTTCGCTCGTCTCCGTCTTCTAAGTATGACCATGAACAAGCTAATGACTAACTATCTTGTATAAGGTCTCTATTCTATATGACGAACCCCTTTAACGATGGTGGCCTTCGGTATTTATAGAGCTCAAGGTGAAGAAGCTTTGCTATCTAATGATTACAATGATGGGTGGTCATTAAATCTCCTGCTCTGATGCGCCGATTATTGTTCACCGAAAGTTGAGTGTACTTGCTACAGTGTGTCATTAATGGCTTGTCAACTAAATTTGGATTCGACCGTCATCAGCTTTCCGTCCCATCATGATTTATTATCCTATCACCTTGATGTGCAGTATTTATGCGGCCACCTTCTTGAGCGACTTCTCGCGAACGCATACGATCGCATGACTCTGCGATCACAATCTTTTACGCCGATTATTGTTCACTGAAAGTTGAGTGTACTTGCTACAGTGTGTTGTTAATGGCTTGTCAACTAAATTTGGATTCGACTGTCATCAGCTTTCCGTCCCATCATGATTTATTATGCTATCACCTTGATGTGCAGTTTTTATGCAGCCACCTTCTTGAGCGACTTCTCGCGAACGCATACGATCGCATGACTCTGCGATCACAATCTTTCAATGTGTGCGGATGCCTAATTCCTTGGATCGGAAGTTAACTTGTGCCAACGCATTTTTCCTGCACAAAATAAGTAAATTAGCTACATTAATGCGATGGGTGCATGCGATTTCAATTTTCTCAATTTAACGCTTTTAGACATGATTTTGTATATTTTTTCCATCACATTCCCTCATTGTTTTACTTATATGCATTGTAATAACGTGTATTTCTACCTGTTATCATGTACCAACCTCAATAATTCTTGTTGATCTGTCAATCTGTTCAAGAACTCTTGTTGAACTCTCAGTAGTCTCAGTCTCACTAGAAATCTCACATAAAAGAAGCTTATTGTTGGGTTTTATGTTCTAAAACCTTGCAGTTTATAAAATAATAAACATCTTCTATATTCAATATACTCGTTATTGATTTCATAAATTGTACAAAAGTCTAAATCCAATAAACTAAGACCCATGACTATTGTATGAGTACTTGAACTTTATGTGGAGACATAGAGTGGATCAGGTTCGAGTAAATAGTCAAAATGATCTACGGTACATGAATAAGGTTGGGTACCATATTTTGGTAACACCATTGGATGCGGCCTACTCTGTAGTTGTTACAAAGAGTTGTAAAGTGCTACATATGATGTGATCCTAATTCGAACATGTTATGACATGAGGAGTGGAGGCATCCTATGCAATGAGTTTGCATGAGATCAAGACCAAAAAATAAGTCACTCTTACTTTATAACGCTGTTTACTATTTAAGACTGACTATTTCACCTAGATAACCTAGTTAACTCGATCTTAATCCTGAGCTAACTATGAACTCCTGTTTATTCGGGATTGCCCTTAGATTTGCATAGTTGAGGGTTGGCCCAACAGTGCTAGCTCAATAAGACTCCCATTTCAAGGTTAAGACCGGATAGATAGCTGGGGACATAGGGTGCAAGACGGAGTTCATGCCTACCCGATTTAGGGATAGGAGAAAGGTTGTTCTCTCAAGTACTAAATCCGGGTCTTGAACAAGTGACCCCACCCTCTCACTGGGTTGAGAGAGTTTGGTTTAGTGATTTGATCACAAAATAGTTGTTCATTAGAGGATTAGTAGGGACTTGAGGAATAACATGTAATCTCGAGGGTAAAACAGATATTTGACCCAGCCATTATTACGAACAACCCGTGAAGGGTCCACTTGCTGATTATGGTTAAAACATGTGGACATAATATATCTACAGTGAGGGGAGTGCAACTATGCGCTTTAGTGGAGTGACCCATTAGTTAATGAATGGAGATTAATCTGATCTAATGAGTTTAGCCAATTAATCTCGGATCGTTAGAGCCCATGATCTGTAGGACCGCGAGGTCCCCCTACTACCTCGTAACGGACTAGCTCTAGAATAGCGTGATAAGTTAATTTGAAACGTTCAAATTAGAATTAAGGGAATTAGTAATTATACATAGATATAAATTACATGTTTAATTTAAGAATTAAACGGAATAGGAGAATTTATATATTTAAATAGATTTACATATATAAAAATGGATATGTGTTAAAATTAATTTAATATTTTGATATTAAATTAATTAAGTTTTATTTAATAATTAATTTATGAAATTAATTAAAATTTTCATTTTTAAAACCAAAATAGATTTTATAAAATCAAATTTTCATTTTTGACATAAAATTGAAAAGGAAAAAACAAAACATACAAATGGAAAAATTGGTTTTTCCATTATCCATCTTTCAAGTAGCTCACACAATATGCATTCAATCTTGCCTTATCTTCTCCATGCATGAGCTGCAACTCATGCAAGTCTCTCCTTTGCATGTTGATCTGCAATATAATGAATAAATTGGAGTGAAAATTGGGGATGCAATCTATAGAGAATTTTAGAGAAAATTTAGGTTGAAGAAAAGGTTCTTCAACAATATTACTGCATTGAGCATTTCTCCTTCATCCCTTGATTCAAGCTTGTTTTGAGTCCCACAACTCAATGTAGAGCACCAAGAGAATAGTGGGGAAGATCTTGAGGTAGTTTGCAACAAGATTTGGAGAAGATAGCAGCTGGAGAATGAGCTTTGAGGAAGTTCTACAAGAGGTATGTCTTGAAACTCGTTTTCTGCAAGAGCATATTTTTTACTTTGCCAAAATTAGTGAATTTGAGTACTTAAATGATCCTTATGCTTCCGTTGTTGCTGATACAGTCCTACAATTTGTATCAGAGCATCAAATAAACATTCAATTCGGTTTAATTTTTGTTTGGTAGGTGTTTTATATGAGAAATATGAAACTGGTGCACTGATATGATTTTCTGAGATTTGGCTATTTAATTCTCTTTAATTTCTAATTAAAATTTGTATTTGGCTCTTGTTTGTTGAGCTTTTATGTGTTAGCAAGAGTTTGTAATTTATTTGGAGTCATTAGAGTCGAAATTAAGATGTAATTGAAGAAACAAGTGAATGAGGCCGAGTTACTATTCCAGTTTTTTAGCTTCTACTCAAAATTGTTGTTGAGGTTCAGCTGCTAAGTGATCGCCTAGCTTCAGACACTACACGATGTGAAGAAAAGCTAGACGATCATATAGAAATGGGTGTTGGTCGCTGTGATGTTGAATGCTAGATGATTGTGTACCTGCAGGAGCTAAACGATGCGTTCAATTTGCTATACGATAACATTAAACGATCGTTTAGTTTTGGCGTGGGAAATAAACAATACGTTGAATTACTATACGATGGTATTGCACGATCGTTTAGCTACAATGCACGTTAAGCAATATGATGAAGTGCTACGTGATAGCGCTGAGCGATCGTTTAGATGCGGAGCTAAGCGATCGTATAGATGAAGTGCTAAGCGATGCGTTGAAGTTTCTATGCAATAGAACTATATGATCACTTACCTATGAAATGCTAAGCGACGTGATGATCTTCTATACGATGGAGCTAAGCGATAATTTAGCTACAGTGGATACTAAATGATGACATGAAGCGCTAGACAATGGAGTTAAGCGATCGTTTAGTTCTATACGATAGAACTAAGTGATAGTTATGTGATAGCTAAGCGATGGAGTTGAGCGATTGTGTAGTTCTACACCATAGAACTAAGCGATCGTTTAGCTTCGGTAGTCACTAGCGATCGTGTAGTTTTATGTGATAAAGCTAAATGATCATTCAGTTGAGGCAAACACTAAGTGACCGTGTAGATCTTCACAACACAAGGCAATGGAGCTAGACGATTTCCTTCAGCGTTACACGATCGACCTTTGCAAGACTTTGAGGTTGGATCGAGAGCAGCCTATTCGACCGATTTTCTCAAGGTTCAATCCGGTTCAGCCTCAAAGTGTTTTGGCTAGTTCGGTTCAGACTTTGATGGTCTGGTTTAGACTCATCCAGTCCGGTTTAAGATGTTTGGATTCGGTTTGGAGCGGTTCAAAGACGGTTTTTTAAATTGATTTGTAATAGTTAGGCTTCTGTTTCTTAGTTTTGCCAAAACTAAAACCATATCAGTCTATGTTTAATTATTTATGCATTTGATTTATGTTATAATTAAATAAATCTTGTATGTGCATATAGTATTCCATTTAGATTTAAAATCCCACCATAGGAAGCATGTTACATGCATTAAAAGTATGTTATAATTGTTATAATATATAGTATGCATGTTAGGGTTTCTTGTATTTAATATAAATGTTATATTAAAATTTGAATGCCTCATGTATGTTATGGATGTTTAGCATGTCTGAAGTTTTATAAGTTGTTATAAAATTGGGATAGACATTTAAAATCCATAATCAACCGCTGCAGTCTCACGTAGGTTGACCACCTGTTTAAATTGTTAAAACTTATAAAACCTAGGTTCCAAACTCAACCGGTATATAATCCTGTCTAAGGCTAGGGGTATTTAAGGTTATGGTTTACGAAACACCTCCTTCTTGGGAATTATGGTCGAATTATTGAGCATTGGTAACCGATTTTATGAGCATACGTGAGTGATGTGAGGTAATAAAATGGTTTCTCACCTAGACATTGTAGGTTAAAATCCAATTGTAAGAGTTATACTTGGATAAACTACATAGACTTAGGATTGCTTTATTAGCCGAAAAGAACCTAAGTATAAATCTACCCAAAATAGAACACTTCAGTGGCAGTTTAATAACTTCTATATGATAGAGTTATTAGAAAACTTCAGTGAAAGATTAATAACATATACGATACGTTATTTTTAGCTCTCACGTCTCTAAGAGTTCACAATCCAGATTTAAGTGGTACTTCGTGTCACCCTAGGAGTGACCTCCCTATGGAGAGTATTTTTTTAGCTTAAATCTAGATTTCGATGAATAAGAGAAAGTTGTTCAAATATAAGTCTATTATACGATAAATAGATTTCAACTGCCATGTCTCCAAATAGTTTACACCGTGAGATTCATATGACGCTTCGTGTCACCCTGGGAGTGACCTCCCTATGGAAAGTGTTTTATATGAGTCAATATCAAGGTAAATAGAGGAAGTAGTTCATAATAAGTGGGTGAAGAATATGTGTCAATATATCCTACGGCCTCCTCCATTATTCTGAACCATGAGATTCCTATGTTGCGCCTACTGGTTTGCTTTAGCCGGCCATTTGCTAGTCATTTAGTGACGGCTATCCCTACGGAGGGTTGTAACATAGGATTAAGAGCAACCCAGGCTTTAGCAAAATGAATATGGTTTTATAGTTCTATCTTGGATATTGTCTTCTATTTCAGAGGCAAGTTCATACCATTCTATAGGATCTGAAAATGGCGGGTCATACTTACGAGAATTACTAAGTTGTTAGTAAAGATCTTGACCGAAAACGATCACTAAACGACTATAGGAATAAGAGTTATTCCTGGGATAGTGTTTGGTCAAAATTGTTTGTTTTAGTGAAGGAGTATCTGACTGCCCCACGGTAGCACATATTCTAACTCACTAAAATAACATTGCAAATAAATAATGGTTATCGGTACATTATTACTTTTTGCTAAAACTTGATTTTGGATTTAGTTACAATTTGCTAATTAGAATTTGTTTGAATTTTATCAGCATGTCGAATACTTCTAGAAAACTCGCTTCCGATGTACATAACAGTAAAATCAAATCGACAAATAAATTACTAGCGGTTGATTACACCAACAGAGTTTTAACCGAGGATTGTCCTCTATCTCCCAACTCATCAAAAATTATGAATTATGTAGATGAGAATGTTGAATTCGAACAACAAGATAAATATGATTTACTTGTTATCAAAGCATGTTCAGTGGAAAATGATAAAATCTGGATAATTGATTCAGGTGCTGCTAATCATGTATGCACTATCTCATAGGAAACAAGTTCCTAGAGACAGTTGATAGAAGGTGAAAAAATCTTTAAGGTAGGGACCAGAGAGATTGTTTCTACATTTATTTGAAAAATGTATATTATATTCCTTCTATTAAAAGGAATCTAATATCTGTCTCTTGTTTGCTAGAACAAAATTATAAAGTTTATTTCAAAAATGGTGAAATGTTCATCAAAATAGGAAATAAACAGATTTGCTCTGCAAAGTTAGAAAATAACTTGTACATGTTAAAACTAACTGAGGTCAAAGCTGTTTTGAACATAGAGATGTTTAAAACTACTGGGACTCATAAGAAAACGAAGATTTCTCCAAATGTCTATCTTTGGCACTTGAGACTGGGTCACATAAATCTCAACAGAATTGAGAGAATGGTTAAGAACGGTCATCTAAATAAGTTGGAAGACAGTTCATTACCACCATGAGAGTCCTGTCTTGATGGTAAAGTGACAAAAATATCTTTTTCTGGAAAAGGTTTTAGAGCCAAAGAACCCCTAGAGTTGATTCACTCAGACCTTTGTGAGCCTCTAAATGTTAGAGCAAGAGGAGAGTATGAATATTTCATCAGTTTTATAGATGATTATTCCAGGTATGGGCATGTTTACCTAATGCGCCAAAAGTCTGAAACTTTTGAAAAGTTCAAAGAGTATAAGGCTGAGGTTGAGAACCAATTAGGTAAAAAGATAAAAAAAACTTTGACTGGATCGAGGTGGTGAGTATATGGACACAGAATTCCAGAACTATTTGATAGAACATGAAATTCAGTCTCAACTCATAGCCCCAGGAACACCTCAGCATAACGGTGTGGCAGAAAGGAGAAACAGAACTTTGTTGGACATGGTTCGTTCCATGATGAGTTACGCTCAGTTACCAAATTCTTTTTGGGGACACATAGTTGAGACTGCAGTGTATATTTTGAACATGGTTCCCTCGAAAAGTGTTTCTGAAACACCTTACAAGCTCTGGAGAGGATGTAAAGGAAATTTATATCACTTCAGGATTTGGGGTTGTCCAGCACATGTGTTGGTGCAAAATCCTAAAAAACTGGAGCACCGTTCAAAAGTATGCCTATTTGTAGGCTACCCAAAAGAAACAAAAGGTGGTCTCTTTTATGATCCTCAAGAAGATAAAGTGTTTATATCGACAAATAAAACTTTCCTGGAAGAAGATTATATAAAGAACCATCAACCTCACAGTAAGCTAGTAATAGAAGAAATGTCTAGAGAAACGACAAACGTATCAACAAGAGTTGTTAATCGAGCAGGTCCTTCAACAAGAGTTTTTGATAGAGTAGGTCCATCAACAAGAGTTGATGAAACTGATACTTCACATCCTTCTCAAGATTTGAGAATGCCTCATCGTAGTGGGAGGGTTGTGCAACAGCTTACTGGTACATGGGTTTAACTAAAACTCAACTCATCATACCAGATGATGGTTTAGAGAATCCATTGTTTTTTAATCATGCAATGAACGATGTGGACAAAGACCAATGGATTAAAGCCATGGACCTTTTAATGGAATGTATGTATTTCAATTCTATCTGGGATCTTATAGATCAACCAGAAAGGGTAAAACCCATCGGTTGCAAATGGATCTACAAGAGAAAACATGACCAAGTTGGTAAGGTACAAACCTACAAAGCTAGACTTGTGGCAAAAGGGTTTACCCAAAGAGAGAGGTTAGATTTTGAAGAAACCTTCTCTCGAGTTACCATGATAAAGTCTATTAGAATTCTCTTATCCATAGCCACATTTTATGATTATGAAATATGGAAAATGGATGTCAAGACAGCTTTCCTGAATGGCTATCTTGAAGAGAGTATGTATATGTCTCAACTAGAAGGGTTTATATAGCAGGGTCAAGAGCAAAAGGTTTGCAAGCTTAATCGATCCATTTATGGATTAAAAGAAGCTTCTAGGTCCTGGAATATGAGATTTGACGTTGCGATAAAATCTTATGGCTTCTAGGTCCTGGAATATGAGATCTGATCCTTACTGGATATATTAATTCTGACTTTCAGATCGATATTGATTCCAGGAAATCAACTTCAGGGTCAATATTCACTCTTAACGGAGGAGCAGTTGTGTGGAGAAGCATCAAGCAAAGATATATTGCGGACTCCACAATGGAAATTGAGTATGTAGTTGCAAGCAAAGCAACAAAATAAGCAGTATGGCTTAGAAAGTTCTTGACAGATCTGGATGTAGTTCCTAACATGCACCTGCTTGTCACTCTCCGTTGTGACAACAATGGAGCAGTTGTAAATTCAAAAGAACCACGACGCCATAAAAGAGGAAATCATATCGAACGGAAGTACCTTCTAATCAGGGAGATTGTACATAGAGGAGATGTAATCGTCACCCAGATTGCTTCCCAAGACAACTTAGCTGATCCATTTACGAAGGCCCTTTCGGCTAAAGTGTTCGAGGGTCACCTAGTAGGACTAGGTCTACGAGTTTTGGGACTAGGTCTACGAGTTTTGCGTCACTAGGGCAAGTGGGAGAATTTATGGGTATTGTAATGCCCTAGTTTATTGTATTTGTATATTTTATTCTCTCCATTTAAACTCAACATTGTATATATTTGTATATATTGATCCACTGGAGTTTTAGTCCAAGTGGGAGTATTGTTGGGTTTTATCTCCTAAAAACTCACAGTTTGTAAAATAATAAACATCTTCTATAATCAATATACTTGTTATTGATTTCATAAATTGTACGAAAGTCTAAATCCAATAAACTAAGACCCATGACTATTGTATGAGTATTTGAACTTTATGTGGAGACATAAGAGTGGATCAGGTTGGAGTAAATAGTCAAAATAATCTATTGTACATGAATAAGGTTGGGTACCTTATTCTGCTAACACCATTGGATGTGGCCTACTCTATAGTTGTTACAAAGAGTTATAAAGTGCTACATAAGATGTGATCCTAATTCATACATGTTATGGCATCAGGAGTGGGGGCGTCCTATGCAATGAGTTTACATAAGATTAGGACCAAGAAATAAGTCACTCTTACTTTATAATGTTGTTTACTGTTTAAGACTGACTATTTCACCTAGATGACCTAGGTAACTAGATCTTAATCCTGAGCTAACTATGAAGAGTTTATTCAGGATTGCCCTTAGATTTGCGTAGTTGAGGATTCACTCAACAGCGCCGACTCAATAAGACTACCATTTCAGGGGTAAGACCGGATAGATAGCTAGGGACATAGGGTGCAAGACGGAGTTCACGTCTACTCGATTTAGGGATAGGAGAAAGGTTGTTCTCTAAAGTATTGAATCCAGGTCTTGAACAAGGGGCCTCACCCTCTTACTGGGCTAAGAGAGTTTGGTTTAGTCATTGGATCACAAACTAGTTGTTCATTAGAGGATCAATAGGGACATGAGGAATAACATGTGGACATAATATATCTATAGTGAGGGGAGTGCAACTATGGGCTTTAGTATAGTGACCCATTAGTTAACGAATGGAGATTAATCTGGTCTAATGAGTTTAGCCAATTAATCTTGGATCGTTGGAGCTCAGGATCCGTAGGTCCGCGAGGTTCCCCTACTAGCTTGTAACGGACTAGCTCTAGAATAACGTGATAAGTTAATTTGAAATGTTCAAATTAGAATTAAGGGAATTAGTAATTATATGAGATATAATTACATGTTTAATTTTAAATTAAATGGAATAGGAGAATTTATTTATTTAAATATGATTTAAATATATAAAGATGGATATGTGTTAAAATTAATTTAATATTTGATATTAAATTAAATTAAGTTTATTTTAATATAATTTATGAAATTAATTAAAATTTTCATTTTTAAAATCAAAAATAGATTTTATAAAATCAAATTTTGATTTTTTGAGATAAAATTGAAAAGGAAAAAACAAAACACACAAATGGAAAATTGGTTTTTCCATTATCACATCTTTCAAGTATCTCACACAAAAATTCATTCAATCTTTCCTTGTCTTCTCCAAGCATGAGCTGCAACTCATGCAAGTCTCTCGCTGCATGTTGATCTGTAATATAATGAAGAGATTGAAGTGAAAATCGGGTAATGCAATCTATAGAGAACTTTAGAGAAAATTCGGGTTTGAAGAAAGGGTTCTCCAACAAGATTACTGCAGTGAGCATTTCCTTCCTTCAACCCTTGATTTCAAGCTTGTTTGAGTCCCACAACTCAATCTAGAGCACCAAAAGAATAATGGGGAAGATTTTTAAGGTGGTCTGCGAACAAGATTTGGAGAAGATAGCAGCTGGAGAAGGAGCTTTGAAGAAATTCTACAAGAGGTATGTATTGAAACTCCATTATTTTCGGCAAGAGCATGCTTTTTACTTTGCCAAAATTAATGAAATTTGAGTGCTTAGATCACCCTTGTGCTTCCACTATTGCTGATACAATCCTAATGCTTACTTCGTGGCTTATGATCCCTGATGTGGTCTTCTTCCAAAAAGATAGCATTTTGTAGTAACAAACACTTTGTTCTCACTCGGATCAATGAAGTATCCACCTCATTTCCCTGGGGTAGCCTACAAAGAGGCAAACTTTCGAACGCGGTTCCAACTACTTCGGGTTAAGTCACAAGCACATGGGGCTGATACCCCAAATTCTGAACTGGCGTAAACTACCTTTTACGACCTCTCCACAACTCAAAAGGTGTTCAAAAACACTTTTCGAGGGAACGTTGTTCAGAATGTAGCATGCAGTGTCCACTGAAAAACCCCAAAACGAGTCTGGAAGATGAGCACACCTCATGATAGACCGAACCATGTCTAACAAGGTTTTGTTTCTCCTTTCTGATACACCATTCTGCTGAGATGTACCTAGGGCCGAGAGTTGGGACGTAATTCCATGTTCTATCATATAGTTCTGGAATTGGAGGTCCATATACTCTCCACCACGATCAGATCGTAGTGTTTTTATCTTTTTATCTAACAAGTTTTCAACTTCAGCCTTATACTCCTGGAACTTGTCAAGGGCTTCAGATTTACGTTGCATTAGGTAGAGATACCCGTACCTTGAATAATCATCCTTGAAAGAGATGAAATATTCATACCCACCTCGAGCCCTAACACTCATCGAACCACAGAGCTCTGAATGTACAAGCTCCAAGGCTTCCTTGGCTCTGTAACCTTCTCCAGTAAAAGGTCATTTGGTCATCTTGCTTTCAAGGCATGATTCACACACCGGCAAGGAGTTTTCTTCTAAACTCTTTAGAAGTCCACATTTCACCAACTGCTCAATCCTATTGAGGTTGATGTGATTTAACCTTAGATGCCACAGATGGGTGTTTTCCTTAGGAGGAACCTTTGGTCTTTTAGCTATCGTTGTCGTACTGAACATTTCAGTGTTAAACAGGGCTTTTATGACTAATGGTCTTAGTAGATACAAGTTACTTTCCATTGAACCAAAACCAATCTCCATCCCATTCTTGAAAATAAACATTTTACTCTCACAAAAGTAGACAGTATAACCTTGTTCAATGAGACAAGAAACTGAGATTAAGTTCCTCTTGATATGAGATACTAAAAAACATTATCTAGTAATAGATAACGTTTCTTGTCCAAAAATAACTTCAACCTGCCTATAGCAACAACTCAAACAACCTCACTAGTACCGACTTGAAGAGTCGTCTCTCCCTGTGGCAACGTTTGCCAGGAACTGAATCCTTGATAAGAGAAACTGACAAGATTAGTAGCATCTGAATCAAGGATCCAGGCAGAATCATCATTCTCTACCAAACACGTCTCCAAGACAAATAAATTATATTTACTGTCTTTAGACATCCTCTTCTTTTGGAGAGTAGTGGGATCAACATCAAAACCTAAATAAGCTCTAAGTTCCATGTCAGAGAGCACTTCTTCTGGATGAACTTCAATACAGTTAGCAACATTTGCTTTCTTTTCCTGGAGTTTAACTTGGGAACTGACACTACTAGTGTCTTTTTTATCCATCCCTCTATGCTCGAAAAGTAAGAACTGACGTTAAAAAAAAATCTTGTAACGAGTCCATGATCTCATGTGCAATGACCATGTTCTCAACCCTTTTGGCCAAAACATCAGGTATCCTAGCCAATATATGAAGTCGAGCCAATGAATTAGCCTTCAACCACACCTCATATGCATTATGAACACTTGGCGATGCATCAAGGGTCAGGACTTGAGGACATTCCTCAACCATGACAAACTGGAGGTCGTTTACCACGAAATATGTTTTACAAGACTTTTTCCACTCTATGAAATTGGTCAAACTAAAGGCATTTAACGAAAAATCAAACATGTTGCTGAAAACAAAAACACATTGACCTACGTTAGGTTTTAAGCAAATACTCGTTAAAAAAACATACAACATCCAATACGGTTTAACAAAACTAACATGAACCCCGTGTGATATCTAGTTTCGCAATGACGCTTCAAAGGTTTAGGACAAAAGCCGCCGAAGGGTGGTCAATTTATCCCTTCTCTGAATTGAGACATTCTCAACCAGCCATTATAACTAGAACAACCTATAACAACTAGCCATCAATAATTTGGTCAAGACATCATTAACTTACTTAACAATTTCCCATAAGTGTGACCCGTCATTTTAGGCCCTAGAGTTCCGCCCCAAGCAACCAATCCAAAAGGAAAAAAAATCTTATTAGGGAAAAAACTAAAGTGACCCTATCCATTTCTAGAGTTCACCTTGATATTGACCAACTGCACAAAATCCATCCAAAGGGGGATGCTCCAAGGGCACCACGAGGGAGTGCAAGAATGATCTCACAGTGTGAACCAATGAAGGAGACCGTAGGATGTGTTGACACACATCCTTCACCCACTTACTATAAATACTCTCTCCGTCCACCTTGATATTGTAGGGATGACGCCCTAAACTCTTGGGTCCTATAGCTTGTAAACACAGTTTTGAACAAACGCTTGTGATGTATAATATCTGATATTTTCTTCACTTTTGTCTATGAACATTGGATGTTTTATTTGCTTTACCACAAACCAATAAATTAAGATCCCTGGTTGTTGTTTGTAACTTAAGCATGCATGTGGAGACATACAGGTGGATCATGTCTTAAGTGATAACCAAAATGGTCTGTAGTATATGGATATAGAAGGGAAACCTTATCCGGGTAACGCTATAGATGTGGCCCCTTTGTAGAATAATTACAAGTGTTGTGACTTGCTACAGATGATCTGATCCTGATCATTCATGTGGAGACATGCAAGTGGGGGCATCCTATATAAAGGAGTTTATATAGACCGGACTACGGAGTATTATAGTCTCGTTATATAACGTTGTTCATGACAGAGACTTCACTTCACTGGGACGATCATAGGTAACATGACCTCAATCCTGAGTGAGTTGGGAACCCCTGCTTTTGAGAGCGATCCTTTGATTTTCATGGGTGCGAGAACCCAGATTGCTGACTCAAACCTACCACTTTGGGGATTCGTCTGATTTATGAGCTGGGAACTCAGCTACACAAGATGGAATTCAATCATTCCTCGAAGCAAGGGGAAGTAGATAGATTGCTCTTTTAAGGGCTGATTCCGAGGCTTGAACGATATGGTGCCACACATTTTCTTATGGCCCAAGAGGTTCTACACATAGTATGTTGATATGATTGAACAAAAGGGAGTTTGATTATATATGATATGATTGACATTATGTATGAGATATATTATTTGGAGGAAAATGATATAAATATGATTTATATCTAGTGGAGGAGAAAAGACTATGGTTCATATGTTGCATTTGATGTGATATTGAACCACAGGTTCATGAATATAATATGATTATATTTATTATTTATTTTAAACAATTATAGGATAATTGTGGCGGTTTTTTCTCCATAACCGAATAATAGTGGGAGGTTACATTCAGTTTTCGTAACTGAAGGATAAAATGAAAATCGTTTTCATTTTGCAAAGAGATCAGACATTCGCTCATGAGTGGTGTATACTGCCTATTGCATAGCAAACCAAAAGCCTACATGATAGCTCAACGTTTCTAAACGATCATATACACACGTGAAATTTACTAAACGATTGCATAGGATTTGCTAAATGATTGTCTAGCTTTTTCCTAAACGATCGCGCGTTTGAGTGTTTACTAAATGATCGTCTATACGACCGCGACCTTTTCACTAAATGATCGTGTACCACTTCCTAAACGATCAAGCATCATTTGTACGATAGACATTCGATATTCTCCCACTTGCTTGGTCGTGGTATACGATCTTTAACTCCTCCTTCCCTCTACCAAATCCAACAGAACCCACACCTCCTGGTTTCTCACACCGAGAATATCAAGAGTTCTAACTGGTGGTGTCCTCCCTACTACTGTGTTCGTGTGGAGTTCGTTCGTGGGTAGACAACTGTGATTTGGTGGATGATTTTCTTGGACATTCTCAACGAGAGCGAGAGGAGCAGTCCTAGGCGAGAATGGGTTTGAGGTGAAGAAGAGTTCTTCAACTAGTACGTTTTTCATTCTATTTGTTGTTTAAGTTTCAAAGCATGCCTGTAATTTTTTGTATAATGCATATCCATTCTATTTGATTGTGAATGCGATAATTCTGTCACAATGAGTTTGGAACGATCTCGCTTTCGCTCAGAGGTACTCTTTGATAAGAGTTCCTTCAACTGGTATCAGAGCCAAGTTCTGATATCCCAAATTCATTGTTGCAAAGAATAACATTTACTTTCTCAGTAGGTAAAAGCATGTCTACATTTTGTTTAAGTGTTAAACGTATGTTTGTGGATGTGGATTAATGGAGTTTTCTGGGATGAAGCCTTTGTTGTTTAAATTCTTTTACATATGAAGTTAATTGTAAGGGCCCCTGCATTTTGGGCATTTTAACTTGTTATCGAGTCTGTAATTTCAAAGTGTTTGAGTTTATGAGTCATTCGTGAAGAATCTTTAAGGCAAGGGTTGTTATTCTTTGAGGATGAAGACGATCAAACATTGATTAGGTCGTGTAAACAATGAGGTAAACGATCGCAGAGTATTAGATACTCGAGAGCAGGTTGATATGCGTGCACTAGACAATCGTGTAGCTCAGCAAGCTTCATCGCTTAGTTCCTAACTACACGATCGTAGAGTAAATCATTTACTTAATCGCTTGTTAAGTGATCGTCTAGACGATCATGCTTCAGAGCTACGTTGTCATCTAAATGATCGTTTAGGACTCGCATGTTTTTTTCTTGTGCGCTAAATTATCGAGTACCTTATGCTTCATCGCATAGTTATTGGTACTCGACCGTATACCCGGTTGCATTTACTAACCGATGGGAGCTTCGCCCAGGCAGTTCAAGACCCGGTTCGCCTATGAACCGGTTTGCTCGATGGAAAATGTAATAGATAGAGTTTTTATTTTCGGTTTTGAGGTGATTCATCCAAGTCCATTAATCTTTGTGAATGTATGTAGGATGTATGTTTATTTATATGTCATATGGTATGCCATATAGAAGAAATGTCACCTTAGGATATGCATTGGTCATGCATCATCTCTTTATTATAAGTGTTATGATTTAGAGAAATATGATTTAAATTACGTAAGAGCATGCTCATGCATCATATAATATAAGAGTTATATTTATGCATGCATAAAGCATAGACATGCATCATCTTTATATTATAAGTTTTACAGTATAAGGGTGTATGGAAGCATGTTTGCTTGGTTCGTTACTAGTATATAAAAGTTATGTATAGTAATGAACGAACATTGCATGAAGCATGACACATAGGTTAAATTTATAGGTTTTATAAATACCTAGTTGTGTGGCAATATGGTTTTAGTTGTTTCTTTTATAAAGGTTATAAGGAAATTATAACTAAAATCTGTAAGACATGCATGTGCACTTAGGTTTGAATCATAGTTTTAAAAGTGTTTTAAAACTTAGTGGAGATAGACCTAAGATTACGGTTTTAATGTGATTAACAACCTTAGGCTTTAATCTTTTAATCGGTTTAATAGGATTAAATTGACTTATAAAAGATTAAAGTGTAGCAAATCTATCTATAAGGAACCTTTTGTCTAAGGTGGGTTCTATCTAAGCACTAAGGTATTTAAGGTGACGGAAACGGAACACCCCTACCTGGGCACCTACTTGGAAAGGTGAATTAGATAGATTTGATGCATGCATGCAAATTTATAGACAGTCCATTAAAGAGTTTAATATGACAACTTGAACTTGTTTAATTTCAAAAACAAAAGTTGTTTTTGGGCAAATTAAACTAACTTAGATTAAAATCAGTAGCCAAATGTTCTAAGTTAATGAACCCCTAGGTAGAACATTCAGTGGGAGGTACTTGGGGTATCTGATACTTCATTTAAACCTCTCACGTATCTCCCTTTATTGTCCACACCGTGAGATCTATCCTCAGCCTCGTGGAACCCTGGGAGTGTCCCCTTAAAGGATGATTTTTAGGTAGGTTACTATCAAGGTGGATGGAGAGAATGTTCATAGTAAGTAGGACGAGATGTGCGACAACATATCCCACGGTCTCTCTTGTTAGGTTGGATAAAGTTTCTGTGCATCGCCTCGAGGCACCCTGGAAGTGTCCCCTATAGGATGGAAGTTTTCCATGTTTCTTTATTTGATCTCCTGTATAGGATAAGGTCATTAAGGTAGGACTCTGGGGCTAAAAACAAGGGGTTACACTTACGCGGAATTGTTAAGGGTTAAAAGTTTTAGACCGAACGAATGGTGACTGTTAGGTGAAGTTCCAAAATTTGATTATACCTAATGGTTGAGAATGTCTCATCTCAGTGAAGAGGCATCTGATCACCTCACCAGTGACATTTTTCTTGCCTCCCTTGGCATCATTGCGAAATAGAAGTCTTATCACTTAGGTGTTGAAGTGTATCAGCAAGCAGCGTAAGTAACAAGGATCAATAAGCACTCTAATTCATTAATTTTGGCAGAAACTAAAGCTTGCTCTTGTACTTGTTTCGAGTCATACTTTGTAGAACTTCTTCAAATCTCGATTTTCAGCTGCAAATTTCTCCTAATCTTATTGTAGATCACCTCAAGATCTTCCCTATTATCCTCTTGGAGCTTTAGATTGAGCTATGGGACTTAAAATAAGCTTGAATGAAGGGAACTTGAAGAATATCTCACAATAGCAACCCACTTGAGGAACACCTTCTTCAACACAAAATTTTCAGCAAAAATTCTATAGATTGCATGCCTCAATTTCACTCCAATCTTCTCAATATATTGCAAACTATTATGCAAAGAAGATGGCTGCATGAGATGCAGCTCATGTTTGGAGTTATTGAAGCCAAAGTAATGGGTTTTGTGTGAGCTACTTTGAAGGTGATAATGGAAAATCCCATAAATCCATTTTGTGTTATTTTAATCTTTTTCAATTTTTCAATTGATTTCAAAAATCAAATTGTTTTCTACAATTGAAAATACTATTAATTTTACAAAATTAATTTCATAAATTAAATTTCTTAATAAAATTAATAAATAATTATTTAAACAATTTAAATGATCCTAATTAATTTAATATCAAATATTAAATTAATTTTACACAAATTCACCATCATATATTTAAATCCTATTTAAATATTAATTCTCTAATTCCATTTAATTTTTAAAATTAAACGTGTAATTATATCTCATATAATTACTAATTCTTTTAATTCTAATTTGAACGTTTCAAATTAACTTATCACGCTACTCTAAAGCTAATCCATTTATGAGCTAGTAGGGGGACCTCGCGGACCTACAGATCATGGGCTCCAACGATCCGAGATTAATTGGCTAAACTCATTACACCGAATTAACCTCATTCGTTAACTAATGGGTCATTCCACTAAAGCCCATAGTTGAACTCCCCTAATTGTAGATATATTATGTCCACTCGATATAACCATGATTAGTAAGTTGGCCCTTCATAGGTTGTTCGTAATAATGGCTAGGTCAAACATCTGTTTTACCCTCGAGATTACCTCTTTTTTCTTAAGTCCCACTGATACTCTAATGAACAATTGATTTGTGATCCAATCAACAAACTGAGTCCCTCTCGGGCCAATGAGAGGGTAGTGCCCCTTGTTCAAGACCCGAAGTCAGCACTTAAGGGAACAACCTCTCTACTATCCCTAAAAACGGGTGGGAGTGAATTTCTTTTTGCACCCTATGTCCCCAACTATCCACTCGGTCTTACCCTGAAATGGGAGTTTATTGAGCCGGCACTGTTGAGCCAACTCTCACCTATGCAAATCTAATAATCACGAATAAACAAGAGTTCATAGTTAACTCAGGATTAAGGTCACGTTACCTAGGTCATCGCTTTGAAATAGGCAGTCTTAAACAGTAAACAGCATTATAAAGCATGAGTGACTGAGTGGTCCGATCTTGTACAAAATCCATTTGCACAGGATGCCCTCACTTCTCATGTCATAACATGTATGAATTAGGATCACTTCGTTTGTAGCACTTTACAACTCTTTGTAACAACTATAGAGTAGGCCGCATCCAATACTGTTACCAGAATAAGGCACCCAACCATATTCATATACTATAGATCGTTTTGACTATTTACTCGAATCTGATCCACTTTTATGTCTCCACATAAAGTTCAAGTATTCATGTAATAGTCAAGGGACTTTTAGGTTTATTGTATTTCTAATAAGCAATACATATATTCAATAAAAACTTGTTGAATTTTCAGAATAAGTTTTATTATTTACAAACCACGAGTTTTAGGACATAAAACCCAACTTTAGGGTACTTGGAAACTATTTTGCTAAAACTAAAATTGGTGTTAAAATGTGGTTTAGCATAGACTTATTAAACTTTGTTCTGTTTTCAGCAACAGTTTAAAATGGCTATAGCCACAATTTCTCTACTTAGCGCCGATAAGCTAACTGGCGAGAATTATGCTAGTTGGAAACACATGATCACAACTATACTTATCAACGAGGATCTTATGTTCATCCTTACAGAAGAGCGTCCTCCTATTCCACCTCCTAACGTCGCTCGAAATTTTTGGGAGGCTTATGAGTGCTGGACATGGGCGAACGAGAAGGCCCAAGCCTATATCTTGGCCAATCTTAACGACATGTTGGCCAAAAAGCATGAGCCCATGGTCTCAGTGCGTTAGATCATGGAGTCCTTGCGGGGATTTTCGGAAAATCGTCTGGACAACTCAAGCACGAAGCTCTGAAATGCATCTTCAACTCTAAAATGGAGGAAGGCACCTCTGTTTGTGAACATGTGCTTAACATGATGGTCCACTTCAATATGGCGGAGATGAATGTGTCTAGGATCAATGAGGGCAGCAAGGTTAGCATTATCCAGCATTCGTTGCTGGATAGCTTCCTGCACTTTGTTAGCAATGCGATTCTTAACAAATTGGACTATACCCTTACAACTCTCCTCAACGAGTTGTAGACATTCCAATCCTTACTGAAAAGTAAGGAGAAGAAGGTTGGTGAGGCAAATTTTGCATCGTCATCAAAGAAGTTCCATCGAGGTTCAACCTCTGGAACGAAGTCTACACCTTCTACTCCTTTCACAAGAAAATGGAAGAAAAAGAAGGGTGGTAAGGGGAAGGGGAAGGCACCTGCTAACCCACAGCCTGTCGTCAATGTCGATTGACAAGGGAAAGTGTTTCCACTACAACCAAGACGGACATTGGAAGAGGAATTGTCCTCGCTGGTTGAAAGAGAAGAAGGCGGCCAAGGTGAAACAAGGTAAATATGATTTACTGGTGTTAGAAACTTGTTTAGTGGAGAATGATGCTTCTGCCTGGATTATTGATTCGAACGCCACTAATCATGTTTGTTCTTCTTTTCAGGAGATTAGATCCTGGCGACAGCTGGAAGCTGGTGAGATGATGATGCGAGCAGGCACTGGGCACGTCGTCTCAGTTGTGGCAGTAGGAGGAGTCCAGTTGACTTTACATAAGAAATTTCTTGTTTTACATGATGCATTTGTAGTTCCTAAGTTGAAAAGGAACTTAATTTCTGTAAAATGCTTGTTTTAGTGTAAATATACTCTTGAATTTAATGTGAATAAAGTGTTTATTCATAAAGATAGAGGTGAGATCTATATAGCAGAACTGGAAAATAACTTGTATGTGCTAAGATCGTTAGCCTTAAGTTCCCTCCACAACACTGAGTTGTTTAAAACTATCGTATTTCAAAATAAACGTCAAAGAGTTTCTCCGAAAGAAAATGACCAACTTTGGCGCCTTCGATTAAGGCACATCAATCTCAATAGGATTGAGAGGTTGGTGAAGAATGGACTTCTAAGCAAGTTAGGGGAAAATTCTTTACCAGTGTGCGAATCTTGCCTTGAGGGTAAGATGACTAAAGGACCTTTTACTGGAAAAGGTTATCGAGCCAAAGAGCCTCTAGAGTTAGTACATTCTGACTCTATGGTCAGATGAATGTACGAGCCAGGGGAGGCTATGAGTATTTCATCACCTTTACTGATGATTACTCTAGGTATGGGTATGTTTATTTAATGCAACGGAAGTCTGAATCCTTTGAAAAGTTTAGAGAGTTTAAGGCTGAAGTTGAAAATGCATTTGATAGATAGATTAAGATACTTTGATCGGATCGAGGTGGAGAGTTTTTGGACTCGGGGTTTAAGGACTATTTGATAGAACATGGAATCATTTTTCAACTCTCAACACCGGGTACACCTTAGCAGAATGGTGTAGCGGAGAGGAGAAACAAAACCTTGTTGGACATGGTTTGGTCGATGATGAGTTACGATTCCTTACCAGACTTGTTTTGAGGTTTTGCAATGGTGACTACAGTATATATACTCAACTGTGTTCCTTCCAAGTGTGTTGCAAGAACACCTTTGGAGTTGCAAAATGGGCGTAAAGCTAGTTTACGTCACTTTCGCATATGAGGTTGCCCAGCATATGTGCTTGAGGCTAATCAAAAGAAATTGGAACCACGATCGAAGTTGTACCTCTTTATAGGCTATCCCAAAGGTACACGAGGAGGTTACTTTCATGATCCGACAGAAAACAGAGTGTTTGTTTCTACAAACACTACCTTCCTTTAGGAGGATCATATTAGGGAGCATAGTCCACATAGTAAGATCGTGTTACGTGAGCTTTCTAACAAAACTACTAAAACTTCAACAAGAGTTGTTGAAGGGCCTGCTTCATCATCAAGAATTGTTGATGATAGTTCATCTGGTAGGTCGGTTCCACCTTAAGAGTTGAGGTAACTTCAACGCAGTGGGAGGGTTGCGAACCCACCTGTTTGCTATATGGGTTTCATGGAAATCCTAGCTATGGTAGCAGATGGCGACATTAAGGATCCTTGTCTTATCAGAAAGCAATGGAGGATGTTAACTGGGATTAATGGGTCAAAGCCGTGGATCTCGAGATGGAGTCGATGAACTTCAACTCAGTATGGGATTTTGTAGATCAGCCTGATGGGGTAAGACCTATAGGTTGTAAATGGATCTACAAGCGAAAACAGGGTGCCGATGGGATAGTGCAAACCTTCAAGGCTTGACTTGTGGAAAAGGGTTATACCCAGGTGGAAGCGAGTCCCGAACATGAGGAAGACTTATCTCGCTGGTTGTCCATGTCTGAAGTCGATTATGCATCCTCTTTCCATTGCGGCTTATTATGATTTATGAGATTGCAAATGACATCAAGACTACCTTCTGCATGGCAATCTTAAAGGGATGAACCATTATATAAGTGTAGCCCGAGGGATTATTGCCAAAGGTCAAGAGCAAAAAGTTTGCAAACTAAACGGTCCATTAATAGGCTGAATATAGGTGTCTCATCTTGAAACATCCGGTTTTGATACTGACGGATCCATATCGTACGGCTTTGACCAAACAACTTTGATGAGCCTTGTTGTCTACAGGGAAATTTATTCAATAGTTCAGTAGTTTTCTATGTTGTATGTAGACATTAATGCTACTCATTGGGAATTGAGGGACTACTATTGTAGTTAAGAACTTGCTAGCAACCCAATTCCAAATAATTATTGCGATGAGGCTTAGTTGCTTCTGAGGTATATAGATCTTTCGAGATCGTAGAATCAGTGTTAGCGTTTGTCTTACGCATCGTAGCATTGACAAAGATGTTTTGCTCAAGTACTCGATGCAGAACTCTAAAGAAGGCCACGAGTTCAGGCATGTAGTTACTTTTTCTAAGGAAATGTGTCCTAAGACGCCTCAAGAGGTTGAGGAGATGAGACAGGTCCCATATGCATCTGTTGTTGGCAGTTTGATGTATGCGATACTCTGTACTAGACCAGAAATCTGCTATGTTGTGGGAATAGTCCATAGGTATCAGTCTAACTTAGGCCATGGTCACTAGATCGCAGTTAAGAACATCCTCAAGTATCTTCGGAGGACAAGGGACTACATGCTCGTGTATGGAACTAGAGATTTATCACTAGATACACAGATTCTGGCTTTCATACTAATAAGGGCTCTTAAAAGTCCACTTCAGGATCAGTTTTTACTCTTAAAAGAGGAGCAGTAGTGTGGTAAAGCACTAAGCAGGGGTGCATCGCCGACTCCATGATGGAGGCCGAGTACGTAACAGCTTGTGAAACTGCTAAGGAGGTTGTTTGGCTGCGGAAGTTCCTGACAGATCTGGAAGTTGTTCCAGACATGTCTAGGCCCATCACCCTCTATTGTGATAATAGTGATGCTGTGGCAAACTCCAAGGAGCCTAGGAGTCATAGGTGCGACAAACATATAGAGCCGTAGTATCATCTCATCCGCGAGATAGTGCATCGAGGGGACGTGATAGTTATGAAGATCGCTTTGGAGCACAACATTGCTGACCCATTTACGAAGGCTCTCACGGCTATAATTTTTTAGGGTCACCTTCAGAGCATGGGTCTACGAGACCACCCACGGCTGGACTAGGGCAAGTGGGAGACTTTATTGTACTGGGCCTTAGTGCCCTAGTTTATTATTTTGTACTAGTTATTTGTACACCCCATTCACTTTAAGAAAAGTGGGAGACTGTTGGGGATGATGCCCTAAACTCTCGTTGGGTCTTGTAGTTTGTAAACACAGTTTCGAACAAACGCTTGTGGTTTATAATATATGATATTTTCTTCACTTTTTTCTATGAACATTGGATGTTTTATTTGCTTTACCACAAACTAATAAACTAAGATCCCTGGTTGTCGTTTGTAACATAAGCATGTATGTGAAGACATACAGGTGGATCATGTCTTAAGTGATAACCAAAATGTTCTGTAGTATATGGATATAGAAGGGAAATCATATCCTTGTAACGCTATGAATGCAGCCCACTTTGTAGAACAGTTATAAGTGTTGGGACTTGCTACAGATGGTCTGATCCTGATCATTCATGTGGAGACATGTCAGCGGGGACGTCCTATACAAAAGAGTTTGTATAAGACCAGACCATGAAGTGTTATAGTCTCATTATATAACGTCGTTTATGACAGAGACATCACTTCACTAGGATAACCATATGTAACATGACCTCAATCCTGAGTGAATTGGGAACTCCTGCCTTTGAGGGTGGTTCTTTGATTTGCATGGGTGCGAGTGGCCAGATCGCCGACTAAAATCTACCACTTTGGTGATTCTTTTGATTTGGGAGCTAGAAACTAAGTTACATATAATGCAAATTTTATTCTTCTTAAACAATGCGCTGATACAAATTTGCGATACTACTTCTAGATATGCGTTAATTATGAATATTCTTGTAGTATGCCTTGCGTTGTCACAAGTTTCCTTACGTTGGAACCGTGTAATTCCACCACAAGCTTCTCGGTGTGATCCGAGGTCGAACACAGGGACTGTTTGAGGTTATTGTGGTATGTTCGTGGTATATGCGACAAGGTTATGCAAAGAGCATGGAATGCGGCGGCAAGTCTTATGTACAAACAGAAAGAGAAAGATAACTAATATAAACAGCGCAAGTTTCTTAATTGTTTTGAAGTTATAAGTACGATTCCGCTTTTCTCTTGGTGTACACCTCTCAGTGATCTACCGCACTCCCACATGTCTGTGTGAATTAGAGATGAATGTAATGAACACAAGGTTGCTTCCATGTCTGGAAGTACTACTCGCTTTAGTTAACGCATTCTTCTAACCTTCTCTCGATAGATCAGAATGGCATCTTCACTTCTGCTCTCATAAGTGAAGATGTCGTCTAGCATGCTTTAGCAAAACGTAGTTATCTCTTTAACACAAGTTAAGTACTCGTTTAATTCATATTAACTACCAGGGGATTAAAAAGACATCATGGAGAAAGTGATTCACAGAGGAACGGAAGTAGACAAAAAATGGAATATGAAAGCAATCGAAACATTTAATATATCTATTAAATGTTTGATACATGGTGTGTGAATGAAGAGATAAATAAGGTGAAATACAATGATGAAAAGAGATAGAACAGATACAAACAAGCGCCAACGCCTTGGCACCGATTCAGGTGGAGATCTGCTTGTCGGATTGGATGGATCAGATGGATGGATGAGCTTCCCTCTCAGGCTTGCTCAACCGGTAGCAGGGATCTCAGCACAGAGCTTCTCGGTGGGTATTCGGCAGAATAGAACTGAGACTCACCTCTCGGCCTTGTCTCATCTTCTTCCCGATTTCTTTAGTTAGGTACTCAGCTCAGCTTTTTCTCTCAACACTTTAGCAGCAATTAGCCCCATATCCAGTAGCATATTTTTTTTCTTTGAAATATATGGGGTACTTATAAGTGAGGAACTTTGACTTCGGCCTTGTGGTCCCCACTTGTTGTTATGGAAATTCTGAAGATGGAGGGATATTATTCCTTCTGTTCTGCAATCAGATCATCAATTCTGCACAACCGTTAGTTGTACACGTGTCTCAATCATTCGCATGCGGTGTTTGTTTTTATTACCTCATGCGGTTGAAAGTCAGCTCTGGATCGACTATCGCATTGCGCCGTCATTGCGTTAATCGTCTCTTCATTGTTGATTGACAGGTGCAATGTGACAGAGATGCGTTGATCAGTTCTTCTTGAGCCTTAAGCGCAAGCGGTGACTTGGTTTCCTGCAAAACAGAGTAAAATCTTTTTTTCTTCCATCTTAAAGATGTTAGTGGGTGTAATTGCGATAATTTATAATTATTATAATTCTGAGCTAATTTTCATACAATTGGCGCATATTTACTATCTTTTGGCCGCAATATCTAGATAAGGCAGTCTAAATAACTTGTATTTCTACAAGTTATTACACCCTCAAATTTAGATACATGCTTGTCCTCAAGCATATCTTCTACTTAGGCAATAAAGCTTAATTCCTATCCTATATTTTTGCGTCGATTGGTTGCTTCGAATATTACACTTAGACACATTACTTGACATCGCAACTTCTTTCTATCCTTGCTAATTCTTAACAAAGGCATACTTTATTCTTCCATATAACAAATTTCTGCTAAAAAATGCTTTTCCAATTTTTCACAATAGAATGTTTTTCTCTTCTTGTCAAAACAACTCGATGTATCTATATGTGGTGGTATAAACTTTGCATTATTTATTAGAGACTGTTGGTCATGGTTACACTCTTCGTTTTGGCCTGTCCCCACGGGTGTCACGTGAACATCCAACTACAGTTGTGTGCCAATTTCAACTTTAACTCATGAATTTCAGAGGCGTTGTCTCTTGCATTTTTTTTTTGAAAGCAGACGCATTTTCTTAAATACTACATATTCTGATCTTATCTGCTTAGACCTTCCCCACCCCCAAATTTAAAGATGAGCAAGGTCCTCATTGCGTTATTTGGATGTACTAGACAAACACTTAGAAGAAAACTTCAAAAAGAAGGTTTGAGCAGAACTTTGAAATATAAAGGTAAAGTACTGCTAAACTAAGAATTAACTAAGTGTTAGTCTGAATTTACAAAGTATGAGAAATGTTTCTATGTATAAACATATATTACATCATAGAAATGCAACGAAGAACACAAAAGTAAAAGATTGAGAACATCACAAGTATTAACAAAGGATGATAAAGAAAAAGGCACAGGAAAAATGGAGTGAATATGTACTCATTGTATTGAATATTAACAAAGTATACAATTAATTACAAATTAACACAACACAAAAACTTGTGCTTATACAAGAATCAAAGAATTGATTAACTCATAAAATAATAAATGAATTTAAAAGAATATATAATGGTTGCATAGAAGAGAAAAAAATATAGGAGGATTATTGCTGAGGGCCTGATGGGTCTGGAGGCAGATTTTGAGGTGGAGTAGGAGGCGCTTCTTCAAAATTTAAGTGCTGATAGAGATGTAGGGGCACCATCGAACCATGAAGATATGCGGTGAGAAGGTTGAAGTACTCTTGATTACGCTCCCCAATCATTCTCTGGTGCATATGGACTTTATAAATATTGCGCTACATGTTGATCAGCGCCTCTCTTGATGTGGCAGCACTGCGTTGAATATCATCAATGTGCTCCATTACTACCTCAAATTGTTGGTTGAAGAAGTGTTGTTGTTGAGAGAAAAGTTGTTGTGCCTATGATAGAGGTGATGGAGGGTTATGCCTGCGATGTCTCGCCAGCATCGTTTTGGGGTTAGGCAGAGGTGCCTTCGCCCAGTTCATGTGGGTCATCAACTTGCAGCGGTGGAATGTTGGGTTGCGATGATGATGCTGATGGTGAAAGTGGGGATGCTGGGTAAATAGGTGAGGAGGTTGGGACAAGGAAGAGATTGGTAAAATGTTTGTGAAGAGGGGAAAAGGGTTACGCTGGTGGACTCAGATGGCTTGGAGGGCAAATGACTAAGGGAAGAGGGTCCATAGGTACTGGATCTTACGTTGGTGACTTCAGGACCTTCTCTTTTCCCTTGTCTTCTCTTTGTCATCTTTTTGGCCTGGGTTCTTGCGGCGCATTCAAATCGATCACGAGCCTCTTTACTGGCATCTTGGGGCAATGTCGGGAGTCTTTGAGGAGTAGCCTCAAGATTTTTATATTGATGAGGTCGTGGACCTCTGGCATGGGCTCCTCATCAATGCCTACGTCCTTAGACAGGCACAGACTTGAAACGATCCACGAGAAGAAGTACTGCCCCCGGATATGCCCCACCAATGCTCTGATCTGCCTTGCGATCAACTGCCCTACGTCAATAGGAATGCCGCGAGCGATGCAGTATGCAGCCATGACTCTGTCTCTTATACACATCTAGATGTGTATAAGAGACAGCTCATAGACAGGCAAGACTTGAAACGATCCACGAGAAGAAGTACTGCCCCCGGATATGCCCCACCAATGCTCTGATCTGCCTTGCGATCAACTGCCCTATGTCAATAGGAATGTCGTATGCGATGCAGTATGCGGCCATGACCCGATCCCTTGATACAGTTCTGTCATGCATTGTTGGGATCAGTCGCTTCTTGACCAGGTAAACCCAGAGCCTTCCTTTTGGAAGCAAGGACTTGGCCTCCAGAGTGCGGATACCTTTGAGAAAAACCGACCACTTCGTGCCCGGTTGCGTTAATATCCTCAACGCGTCTTCCATCTGTTGCTCCGTGGGATCATCATTAATTTTATTCCCTGGTGCATTAGGGTTGTCTTTCATTTGATATATTTCATTGATGTCCCTTGCGCTGAAGGATACTATTTCTCCTTTAAAGGTCATCGCATCCTTGTTTCCATGAAGACACCTACGATAGAAGTCCCGCACCATCTGAAGCACAGTGATGGATGGGCACTTGCAGAATGTGTCCCACCCATGTTCCACAATCACGCTCATGATCAGGTCAGGTAGTGGATTCGTCGCAAGAAAGAAGCCCATCTCGATCAACATATCATCATTCTCCTTTTTCCTTGATGAATGCTTCCTGGCCGGTGCGGGTTCACTACTCTCTGCAATTGCCTTGCCTTTTTCTTTAGCCAACGCAAGGTGGGCTGCTTGTCTTTCTTTCTTTTTACCACTCTCCGTATTGAACAACTTTTTATTATCATCCATTAAACTCTTTAACGGAGTCTTTGACCAACTGTTGCATGCTTGCAGAAAATCTATCTAATTCACCTTTCCAAGTAGGTTCCCAGGTAGGGGTGTTCCATTTCTATCAGCTTAAGTACCCCAGCCTAGATAAAACCCGCCTTTGACAAAAGGTCCCTTATAGATAGATTAATACAATTTTAATCTTTTATGCCAATCAATTTAATCCTATTAAATCGATTTATAAATATTAAACTAGGTTGCTAATCCCATTAAAACCTTGAACTTATGTCTATCTCAATCCAATTTTAAAACCCTTTTAAAACATGAGTTTGCCTAAGTTCGCATGAAACTCTTTCTTCTCGATTTTAGTTCTAATTTCTATTATAACTCTTAAAACAGAAACAACCAAAACCATTCACAATGCAAAGCAAACACATACAAGGCATTCATAATGCTTACAAATTAGCCTAAGTGTGCTCCATGCATTGTTCATTCATTGCTACTTTTATATAACTCTTATACAAATAAGCAGCGAACCAAGCAAACATGTTTCCATTTACCCTTATACTATAACGCTTATAATATAAAGATGATGCGTGAATATGCTTACTGCATGTACAAATATAACTCTTATATTTTCATGATGCATGCACATGCACTCTTGTAATTTCATCATGCCATATTATAACACTTATAATACATGATGCATGAATAATTGCACAACCTCATATGGGTTTCAAAACTATATGTCATACATTATGCCATATAAACCACATACATCTCTTTTATATTAAATAATAAGTTGATGAACTGGGATAATTAGCCTCAAAATTCACAAAACTAAAGCTAACTATTACAAAAGCAAAGAGTCTCTGGTTCAAACAGGCGAACCACGTTTTGAACCATCTAGGTGAAGCCTGTCTCTTATACACATCTAGATGTGTATAAGAGACAGCAATAGTGCATAGCTAAATGATCATTTAGTAAATACTACAATTCATCACGAACGACTCGACAAACTCGAACATTTTGAATTACAGACTCGATTACTTGTTAATTATGCCCAAAAACACAGGGGCCTTTACAAATTAACACTTTGTAATTTAAATAAAGCTTTAAACATATGCAATTAACCCTGTCTCTTATACACATCTAGATGTGTATAAGAGACAGTCATTTACCTCCAGCGTCCACGCGATCGGGCAACCAATGCTATGCAATAGAGCATAGCTAAATGATCATTTAGTAAATACTACAATTCATCACGAACGACTCGACAAACTCGAACATTTTGAATTACAGACTCGATTACTTGTTAATTATGCCCAAAAACACAGGGGCCTTTACAAATTAACACTTTGTAATTTAAATAAAGCTTTAAACATATGCAATTAACCCGTAAATATTCATCAATGCCATCCATAAAGCATTTAACACTTAAACACAAATGCAGAAAACCCACCACGACTGTAAAAGAAGTTCAAAACATAAGTAAAAATTGGAATATCAGAACAACCTAGCTGATACCAATTGAAGGAAATGATTGAGTAAGTGGGAGATGAGAAGAAGTCTATCGCATAGCCGAGTGCTTAATCATTTAGACAAAGGCAAGCTATCATATACCAAATGTCCCGCGATCATTTAGCTACGACCAGCTGAGTGAACTATCATGTAATGTCACTCCACAATCGTTTAGTCTCTCTTTTATCCATCGTTTAGTGAATCCAATACACTTTACAGCGATCCATGAGTTATTTCCGAGAATAGAAACTCTTTTAACTCTACTAAATTTAGGAAAACATTTTTCCACTTTATCTCACGGTTACCATAAAAACCACTAACAACCTCCTATTCAATTAGTTACTAGAGAAAAAGAGATAATTATCCAAAAATTAATATTGTTGTAAATATATATGATAACCAACTTACCATATTATATTTATAAACTATAGTTTTAATATTTCATCTCATGAAACATATAAACCATAGCTCCTTTTCTATTTCATGGTACTTAATGTAAATGTCATTTATATTAATCCTCCACTTGATGTATCTCATACATCACACTGATCATATCATATATAATCGAATTTCCTCTTGTCAATTTAAACATTTCAAATCAACATGAAGAACTGATTCTCAACATGAATCCATTGAGCTACCAAGGGGATCTTATGGACCTGTAGCTTGAAGCTCCAGCGGTACGTCAATAACTAACTAAACTCTTTAGCCACGGGATCCACCATCCGTTAACTGCCAAAAACTTCACTAAAGACTGACAACTGCACTCTCCATACTATAGATATATTTTGTGTCCATATCAACCAATCAACAATGCGATAACTCTTCACAGATCGCTCGTAAGTACAGTTGGGCCAATAGCTATTATGCCCCTGTAGTTACATCTAACTCCTTAAGTACCATTGATCCCTCTAATGAACATCATTCATAGTCATACTATGACGAGTCCTCTCTTCCAAAGAGAAGCTGTGGCCAGTATGTTCAAGCACCAAAATCAGTCCTTATGGAAGCAATCTATCTATTTACACCTACTCTGAGGAAGAAGTGAATTCCATCTTGTGTAACTGAGTTCCCCGCTCTCAAATCAGACAAATCCCCAAAAGGGTAGGCATGATGAGTTGGCAATCTGGCCACTCTCACCCATACTAATTACAGGACCGCCCTCAAAGGCAGGAGTTCCCAAAATACTCAGATTGAGGTCATGTCACCTATGGTCATTTAGGTGAGATGTATGTCTCAAGTATCAACGGCATTATATAAAGAGACAAGTCATCTCGTGGTCGGGTCTTATACAAACTTTTTGTATAGGACACCCTCACTCGCATGTCTCCACATGAATGGTCAGGATCTACCATCTGTAGTAGTTCACAACACTTGCAAACCTCTACAAAGTGGGTCGTCTCCGTAATGTCACCAGGACAGGTATCCCTTCTTAATCCTTATACTACAGACCTTTTTAGGTTATCACTTAAGGCATGATCCACTTGTATATATCATATACATGCTTAAGTTTACATACAATAACCATGGAGCTTTGTTTATTGGATATGAGTAAATGCCAAATATTATCTCTTATTTTATTCATAACAATGTGTACAGTTTACAAACTACGAGACTCCGGGAGAATTAGGACACCAATCCCAACAATCTCCCACTTGTCCTAATGCCTCGGGAGACTAATGAACAATACATGAAAAATACAAGTACTGAAGGAAATCAAACACGAGGATTTCCATGAGCAGTGAAAAAGATCATTCCAAAATTACAATCATATATGAACTTAACAAATTACGGTCATAAAACGAAACAAGCAGTTTTGCATTCATTACAGAAATTGCAGCATGAAATTACAAATGATCAAGAAGAAATCTCTAAACACATTTGTAGACTCATTTCCATGCTCCTTGATCGCAAACGCTCAAACACAGCAACCTTGAATGCCCGAGCAACACGACCGTTACGCAACACGAACAGTGCAAACTCGAACTCAGCGATCGCCTCAGTCCTAAACACCCCAACAGCACAAACAGTCTCCACAAAACCTCAACGGTGTCGAGTTGAGTATGACACCACCAAGAAGGTTACCTTGGTATTCTCAGTATGAGAAATCAAGAGAGTGGGCTTCTATTTGGACTGGGTTTGAGGCAGAAGACGGAGGATACAACAATCGTGTGAAACGATTGAGCAAGTGGGAGATGATTGAACCAATGTATAGGTCGATGCCCAATCGTTTAGCAAAAGCTAAGCGATCGTTTAGCTCACCGCTTAAATTTGTGTCTATCACTTATAAACACTACACGACTGTTTACCTTAGTCAAGTTGTCACTTAGTAAATCGTATTAACTTGAACAATTTCGTGAGATTCTTTTTCCCGAGAGAAAAATCTCAAAATCAAGTTTTTTCAAACTTTTTTTTCTAAATTAGGAAAACAATTTTCCTTTTATATCACGGTTACATGAAAACCAACATAACCTCCCATTCAATTGGTTATTAGAAAAAAATATTTAATTATCAATAATTAATAATTTTTTTTTTTTTTTTTTTTTTTTTTTTTTTTTTTTTTTTTTTTTTTTTTTTTTTTTTTTTTTTTATTTTTTTTTTTTTTTTTTAAATTTTTTTTTTTTATTTTTATTTTTTTTTTTTTTTTTTTTTTTAAATTTTATTTTTTTTTTTTTTTTTTTTTTTTTTTTTTTTTTTTTAATTTTTTTTAATTAATTATAAATATAAATGATAACCACTTATCAATACTATATTTATAGTCTATAGTTTTTTAACATTTCCATCTCAATGAAACATATAAATTAATCAAGTTATTTTCTATCCCATGGCAACTTAATGTAATCTCATTAATCATTAATCCTCCAACTAGATATATCTCATACATCATACGCGATCATATCATTTATCAATTGAGATTAACTCTTGTCACTTTGAAACATTCAAATCAACAGTAAGAACTGATCTTCAAACTGAATCCATTGAGCTACCAGGGACTTATGGACACTGTAGCTCGAGCTCCAACGGTACGTGAATGAACTGATTAACTCTTTAGTCACGGGATCTACCATCTGTTAACTGCCAGACACTTCACTAAAGATCGACAGCTGAACTCTCTTTACCACAGATATATTATGTGTCCATCTTAACCAATCAGCAGTGCGACAACCCTTCACAGATCACTCGTAAGTACAGCTAGGACAATAACTATTATGCCCCTGTAGTTACAGCTAACTTCTTAAGTACCACTAATCCCTCTAATGAACATAAGTCATAGTCCTACTACGATTGAGTCCTCTCTTCCAAAGAGAAGCTATGGCCACTATGTTCAAGCCCTGAAATCAGCCCTTACGGGAGCAATCTCTCTACTTATCCCTTGCTTCGGGAAATGAGTGAATTCCATCTTGTGGATTGAGTTCCCAGCTCCCAAATCAGACAAGTTCCCAAAAAGGTAGGCATGTTGAGTTGGCAATTTGGCCACTCTCACCCATACTAATCAAAGGACCGCCCTCACAAGTAGGAGTTCCCAAAACACTCAGGATTGAGGTCATGTCAACTATGGTTGTTTAGGTGAGATGTAAGTCTCTAGTATTAACGGAGTTATATACAGAGTCCAGCCATCTCGTGGTTCGGTCTTATACAAACTCTTTATATAGGACACCTCCGCTCGCACGTCTCCACATGAATGGTTAGGATCTACCATCTATACTAGTTTACAACACTTGCAAACCTCTACAAAGCGGGCCGCATCCGTAGTGTCACCAAGATCAGGTATCGCACCTTAATCCTTATACTACAGACCTATTAGGGTTATCACTTAAGGCATGATCCACTTGTATATTACATATACATGCTTAAGTTCACATAAGATAACCAAGGAGCTTTGTTTATTGGATATGAGTAAATGCCATAATGAAATAACAGTTATTTTGTTCATCAAACAATGTGTATCGTTACAAACAATGAGACTCTGGGAGAATTAGGACACCAATCTCAACAAGTACAACATACAATAAACTAGGGCATACCCTAGTATCATCTCCCACTTTCCTTAGACAAGATGCCGCATGTCCTGTAGACCCAGACTCTCCAGGTGACCCTCGAACACTTTAGTCGTGGGAGCTTTAGTAAATGGATCAACAACGTTGTGCTCCAATGTGATCTTCGTGACTATCACATCACCGCAATGCATAATCTCCCTGATCAAGTGGTATTTCCGTTCTATATGCTTGCCTCGATGATGACTCCGAGGTTCTTTTGAATTCATCATAGCCCCGCTGTTATCACAATAAAGAGTGATTGGCAAATCCATATTTGGAACAACTTTCAAATCTGTAAGGAATTTTCTTAGCCAAACAGCCTCCTTAGCTGCTTCACAAGCGGCTACGTATTTGGTTTCCATGGTAGAGTCTACAATGCATCCTTGTTTGATGCTTCGCCAACTATAGCCTCTTCATTTAGAGTGAACACTGACCCCGATTTCGATCTATGAGAATCTCTATCAGTCTGAAAGTCAGAGTTTGTGTATCCTGTAAAGATCAAATCCTTATCTCCATACACGAGCATGTAGTCCCTTGTTCTCCGAAGATACTTGAGGATCGTCTTGACCACCGTCCAGTGATCTAATCCTAGATGTTTAAAGATCTGAATGCCTAGAAAAAACTGCACCTTTCCCAAATATTTCATTTGGAATTGAGTTGCTAGCCAATTCTTAATTTTAGTCAGTAGTCTTACATTCTTCCCAATGAGTAGGATATCGTCTACATACAACACTAGAAAAGCTACTGAACTGTTGATGATTTTCTTGTAAACACAAGGCTCATCAACATTTTGACCAAAGCCATAAGATTTAATCGTAGTATCAAATCTTATATTCCAAGATTGAGAAGATTTCTTCAATCCATAGATGGAACGATTAAGCTTGCAAACCTTTTACTCTTGACCTTGGGATATGAATCCCTCTAGTTGCTCCATATAAATGGTCTCCTCAAGATTTTCATTCAAAATAGTAGTCTTAATGTCCATTTTCCAAATCTCATAGTCATAATATGAGACAATGAGCAGAAGGATCTAGATAAACTTCAACATGGCAACAGGTGAGAAAGTTTCCTCATAGTCGACTCCTTTAACTTGAGTATAACCCTCTGCCACAAGTCTAGCCTTGAAGATTTGCACCTTCCCATTAGCATTCCATTTTATCTTATAGATCCATTTGCAACCTATCGGTTTAACTCCATCAGGTTGATCTACAAGATCCCAAACATAATTGAAGTACATAGACTCCATTTCGAGATCCATAGCTATGATCCACTCATCTTTGTTAATATCCTTCATTTCCTTCTACTAAGACAATGGATTCTCATCATCTTCTTTAGCTACCAAAGCAAGGATTTTTGTTAAACCCATATAACGAACAAGTGGGTTCGCAACCCTCCCACTACGTTGAGGTTCTCTTAACACTTGAGGTGGATGTGACATAGTAGAAGAAATAACTTCAACAACTCTTGTTGAGGTATTGGGTTCTTCAACAACTCTTGTTGAAGGATCAGTAGTATCCTTGGAAAGTTCATTCAACACAATCTTACTACATGGAAAATGCTCCCTTATGTAGTCTTCTTCCAAAATGTAGAGTTTGTCGACACAAACACTTTATTTTCTTTAGGATCATAGAAGTAACCACCTCTCATTCCTTTGGGGTAGCCTACAAAGAGGCACACTTTTAAACGAGGTTCCAGTTTCTTAGGACTTGCCTCAAGCACATGTGTTGGGCAACCCAGATCCTAAAATGGCGTAAATTGACTTTACGACCATTCCATAATTCCAAAGTTTTTCTAGTAACACCCTTAGATTAAGAACAGTTCAAAATATAAATTGCAGTCTGTACTGCATAGCCCAAAATGAGTCAAGTAAGGAAGCATAACTCATCATAGACCGAACTATGTCTAACAAGGTTCGATTTCTCATTTCTAATACACCATTCTGCTGAGGTGTACCAAGTGCTAAGAGTTGGGATTGTTGGGTTGTATGTCTTAAAACTCGCAGTTTATAATGTTAAACTATTTTATTATCAATAAATATGTTATTGACGTTTATTCAATAAAACTGTTATTGAATATGTGAATTGCACTTGTAAAGTCTAAATCCAATAAACTAAATATCCATGGCTATTATATACATGCACTTTATGTGGAGACATAAGAGTGGATCAAGCTTAGTAAATAGCCAAAATGGTTTATAGTATACGAATAAGGTTGGGTACCTTATTCTGGTAACACTATTAGATGCGGTCCACTCTGCAGTTGTTATAATTTGTTGTAGAGTGCTACAAACAAAGTGATCCTGATTCGTTCATGTATTGACATGAGGAGTGGGGGCGTCCTATGCAATGAATCTGCATAAGACCAGACCAACAAATAAGTCACTCTTAATTTATAACATTGTTTATTGTTTAAGACTGACTATTTCAAAGCGATGATCTAGGTAACTTGACCTTAATGCTGAGCTAATTATGAACCCCTGTTTATTCAGGATTATCCATAGATTTTCATGAGTGAGGGTTGGCACAACATCGCTGGCTCATTAAGCCTCTCAAGACCGGGTAGATAGCTGGGGACATAGGGTGCAAGAAGGAATTCACTTCTACCCGCTTTTAGGGATAGTAGAGAGGTTGTTCCCTTAAGTGCTGACTCCGGGTCTTTAACAAGGGCCCCCTCCCTCTCATTGGCCTGTCGGTTTAGTGATTGGATCACAAACCAATTATTTATTAGAGGATCAGTGGGACATAAGGGGCAAGATATAATCTCGAGGGTAAAAAAACTTTTGACCCAACCATTATTACGAACCACTTGTGAAGGATTAACTCACTAATCATGGTTATATCGAGTGCACATAGTATATCTATAGTGAGGGGAGTGCAACTACTGGGCTTTAGTGGAGTGACCCGGTAGTTAACGAATGGTGGTTAATTAGGTTAAAGAGTTTAGCCTGTTAATCACGAATCGTTGAAGCCCATGATCTGTAGGTCCATGAGGTCCCCTACTAGCTCATATCGAACTAAATCTTAGAATAGTGTGATGAACGAATTTGAAATATTTAAATCTAGGTTTTGGAGCAAAGCGGTAAATATATACAATATGTTTGACCTAATGTTCAATTATGAATTAAACATAAAAGAGAGAGAAAATATGAGATATTTAAATAAGATTTAAATATCAAGATTATGAATAGGAATTCATATTTATTGAGAATATTGTGGGTTTAATATTAAATTAAATTAATTAAATTGTTTAATTAATTATTTAATATTAATTTAATTTTAAAATTGATTATTAGAATTAATTTTGAAATTAAATGAAATTGGTCAAAATTGCATTAAAAGTCAAATTGTTGACTAAGTAAAGAATGCAATGAAAGTCAAATTGTTGACTTTTGACTTTGAGAGTCAAACTTTGACTATTGACCAAGTTAGTGGAAAGATCCAACATTTGTGAGTGGGAAATGCCAACTTTTACATTTCTAAGAGTTGTCTTCATTTGAAGACACTTGCCCCACTAAATCCCACTTTGAGATAGTGGATTTTCTAGTGTCAAATCCTTATCAAACTCAAAGTTGCATGTTTTGCATGTAATGGTCTTTAAAAATGTAGAGTTTATGATTGTTTAGAACTCTTGGTCATAGTGGAAATTGATGAGATTATATGATAATCTCATAACAATTTTCTCTCAAAGACTTAACCTTTTTCCTCTTCAAATTAGTCATTCACTAGATCCCACCATCTTATTCTAAGGCCAGAGAATAGTCAAGAAGACTCTTGTGGTGGTCTCCGTTCGTGAGGAGATTGGAGCTAATTTGGAGAAGATTCAAAGTCTACAAATGTTGTATTTCTACTTCTCCGTTTTACTTTATTTAATTGTATGCTTATCCTTTGTGATTAACCTAATTAGAGTACTTTAGATATGTTTTTCTTCCACTGTGCATTTGTTTGTTCCATCAAGGATACTATTCCATGCTCTATCAAATAGTTCTAGAATGTAAGATCCGTAAACTCTCCACCTCGATCAGATCAAAATGTTTTAATTATTTTATTTAATGCATTTTCAACTTCAGCCTTAAACTCTTTGAATTTTTCAAAAGCTTTAGACTTCTGTTATATTAAATAACATACCCATATCTTGAATAATCATTAGTAAAAGTGATGAAATATTCAAACTCTCCTCTTACTTTAACATTCATCGGACCATAGAGGTCTGAATGTACAAGCTCTAAGGGTTTTTTGGCCCTATGACCTTTTCCAGTAAAAGATCATTTAGTCATTTTTCCATCAAGGCATGACTCACACACAGGTAAAGAATTTTTTTCTAACTCGCTTAGAAGTCCATTCTTAACCAATCTCTCAATCCTATTGAGATTGATGTGTCCTAACCTTAGGTGCCAAAGACGAGCATTTTCTTTAGGAGAAGTTTTAAGTCTTTTATTTTGAGTTACCAATGTTTTAAGCATTTCAATGTTAAGGAGGGCTTTAGTTGCTAAGAGTCTTATCACATATAAATTATTTTTCAGCTTAGTAGAACAAATATTAATATCATTCTTGGAAATAAGGGCTTTATTTACTGAGAACTGTATAGAGTAGTTTTATTCTAATAAGCACTTTACAGAAATCAAGTTCCTCTTAAAACCAGGAACAACAAATACATTTTCAAGTAAAATATACTATTCTGTAAAGCCAACTGGAGTCTTCCCACTGTAGCTGAGACGGCGTGCCCAGTTTCAACATGTATTGTCATCTCCCCAGCATCCAGCTACTGCCAGGAACTAATTCCTAGAAATGAAGAACAAACATAGTTAGTGGCACCTAAATCAATTATCCAGGCAGAATCATCATTCTACACTAAACAGGTCTCCAATACAAGTAAATCATATTTACCTTGCTTGGCCTTCTTCTTTTCTGCAAGGTATTTGGGACAATTCCTCTTCCAATGTCCCTCGTGATTTCAATGGAAAAAGATTCCCTTTGCGATCTTGGCCTTTTTACCCTTCTGGGCAGCAGCTGATGGGTTAGCTTTCCCCTTTTCACCTTTCTTCTTCTTCCACTTCTTGGTACCGGAAGAAGAAGGCACACACTTAGTTCTAGAGAGTGATCCTCTGTAGAACTTCTTTGAGGACAAGGCAAAATTTTCCTTTCCCTTTTGCTCCTTTCTTTTCATCAAGGACTAAAAAGTCTGAAGCTCATTAAGCAAGGTGGTCAGATTGTAGTCAATCTTATTCATAACAGCATTGATACAGAACTGTAGGAAACTTTCGGGTAAAGATTTCAAAATGAAGCTAACCTGACTTGCTTCATCAATGACAGACCCATTCATCTCTGCCATGTTGAAGGGGACCATCATGTTGAGAACATGTTCTTTAACAAATGCCCCTTCTTGCATACGGGCATTGAAGATGTGTTTCAGAATGGCATACTTAAGTTGTGTGGGCAGTTGTACAAGTATCCCCCGCTAGGACTCCATGATCTCACGGGCAGTGATCATGGGCTCATGCTTATTGGCCAAGACTTTAGAAAGGCTAACCAAGATATACACTCGAGCCTTTTCATTTCCCTTTATCCAGCGCTCGTATGTCTCTCGAACATTTCAAGTGGTATTTTGAGAAGGAATAGGAAGACAATCCTCTATAAGGACAAAATACAAGTCATCGATGATCGGTGTTATGTTGATTGTGTTCTTCCATGTTGTATAATTTTTGTCGGTAAGTTTGTTCGATGGCGAGTAAATTTAAAGTTGCGGAAGTCATGATTAATAAATTGTTGAAACCATACAATTTATTTAACGGTACTTGAATAATTAATTAAACTCTTTTATTAAATTATTCAACATCCGTTAACTATCAGGCACTTCACTAAAGACCGATAGTTGTACTCTTCGTACTACAAATATATTTCTGTGTCCATTAGATATAACTAGTCAACAGTGCAATGACCCTTCACAAATTGCTCGTAAGTACAATTGGGCCAAAATTATCGTTTTTCCCTTGTAGTTACATCTAACTCTTTAAGTACTACTAATCCCTCGAATGAACAATAAGTCATAGTCTAACTATTACCAAACCCCTCTCAGGCCAAGAGAGGGTATAGCATCACATTGTTCAAGCCCCAGAATCAGCCCTTAAGGCAATTTATCTACTTACCCTGACATTGGGAATGGAGTGAATTTCTTCTTGTGTAGTTGTGTTCCCAACTCCTCAACCAAAAAAATCCTCAAAATGGTAGGCTTATTGAGTCGATGATGTGGCCACTCTCACCCATACAAATCAAAGGACCGTCTTCATAGGCAAGAGTTCACAACTCACTCAAGATTCAGGACATGTCACCTATGGTCATTCTGGTGAAATGTAAGTCTCTATTATGAACAGAGTTATATAATGAGACTAGTCATTTCGTGGTCCAGTCTTATACACACTCCTTTGTATAGAATACCCCCCTCACATGTCTCCACTGTTGGGATTAATGTCCTAATTCTGCTGGTAGTCTCGTAGTTTGTAAACATTTTGTACACATGTTATTAATAAAATAAATTTTATTTTATTTGCATTTACTAAGATCCAATAAACTAAGATCCGTGGTTATTCCATGTAATTTAAGCATGTATGTGAGACATACAAGTAGATTATGCCTTAAGTAATAACCTAAAGGTCTGTAGTATAAGGATAAATGAGGGATATCTTATCGTGGTGACACTACAGATACGACCCCCTTTGTAGATATTTACAAGTGTTGAAAAGTGCTACAAATGGTCTGATCCTGACCATTGATGTGGAGACATGCGAGCAGGGATGTCCTATACAAAGAGTTTGTATAAGACATGACCACGAGATGATTCGTCTCTTTATATAACGCTGTTGATAATTGAGACTTACATCTCATTAAAATGACCATAAGTGACATGACCTTAATACTGAGTGTTTTAGGAACTCCTACCTATGAGGATGGTCCTTTGATTAGTATGGGTGAGAGTGGCCAGATTGACAACTGAACAAGCTTACCTTTTTGGGGATTCGTCTGATTGGGGAGGTAGGAACTCAGTTATACAAGACGGAATTCACTTCTTCCTTAGAGTGGGGTAAGTAGATAAATTACTCCCTTAAGGGCTGATTTCGAGTCTTGAGCATAATGGTCACACCCTCTCTTTGGAAAAGAGAACTCAGTCATAGTAGGACTATGACTTATTGTTCATTAGAGGAATCAGTGATACTTAAGGAGTTAGATGTAACTACAGGGGCAAAACAGTAAATTGGCCCAACTGTACTTATGAGCGATTTGTGAAGGGTTATCGCACTGTTGATTGGTTATATGGACACAAAAATATATATGTAGTGCAAAGAGTGCAACTGTCGGTCTTTAATGGAGTGACTAACAATTAACGGATGGTGGATCTCGTGACTAAAGAGTTTAGTCAATTATTCACATACCGTTAGAGCTTCAAGCTACAGGTCCATAAGGTCCCTTTGGTATCTCAATGGGTTCAAATTGAGAATCAGATTTTGGGTTAGTTTGAAATGTTCAAATTAACAAGAGAAAGTTTAATTATATGTGATATAATTAAATAGTTCAATTATATGTGATATAATTGACTTAACTTATGAGATACATTAATTGGAGGAATTAATATAAATATGATTTATGTTAAATACCATAAAATAGAAAAAGAACTATGGTTTATATGTTTCATATGATGAAATATTAAAACTATAGGTTATAAATATAATATGATAAGTTGGTTATCCTATTTATTTATAATATATTAATTATATGATAATTAATTCTTTTTCTCTAATAACCGTTTGAGTTGGAGGTTATTGGAAGTTTTATGGTAACCGTGAGATAAAAGAAAAATTGTTTTTCAAAATTTAGAGTTAATTCATTCGGAAAATTCTCACGGGAAAAAAAGGCTATCAAGTAAAAATAGTTTTTACTAAGCGATAGCTGTTGAGAGTCTAAACGATCGTTTAGAGTTGACTATGCGATAGTTACTCTTTTGATCGTTGCTACGTGATCGAGTAGCAAAGTCTATGCGATAGGATTCAGTTTACTAAACGATCGAGTACATCGTCTATATGATAGACAGCGTTCATATCTCCCACTTACTCGATCGTCTACTCGATTGCATACCTCATATCTTCCTCAATCCAAGATCATACAGAGCCCACAACTCCTGGATTCTCACACTGAGAATACCAAGGTAACACTTGTAATAGTGTTCTACATCCGTTCGTGAATTGAGTTGGACTCGATTGAGTTTGAGGAGCATTCAGATGTTCGTGGAAGTTGTGTTCGTGTTTGTGTTGTTGGCTGTTTCGGTCGTTGCATTCGAGTGCATCTTTGGGCGCATTGGAGACTGGTTGAGGGATTCTTGAAGAAGGGTTCTTCAAAGATATGCATCCTCTATCTCTTATATCATTTTATAGCATACTGTAATTTCTGATTATGCGTAATCTATTCATTTCCGTTTAAGACTGTAATCGTTATGTTCATTCGAATTTGAATTAGGAATGATCCACTTCCGCTGCTCACGGAGATCTCTGTTTGTGATTTTTGTCATCTACATGAATGGTTAGGATCATATCATTTGTAGCACTTTACAACAATTGTAACATCTATAAAGCGGGTCATATTCATAGTGTCACCAGGATAAGGTATCTAGCCTTATCCATCTACTACAGACCATTTAGGTTATCACTTAAACATGATCCACCTGTATGTCTTTACATACATGTTTAAGCTACGGTTGATAACCTTGGATGTTAGTTTATTGGTTTGTGGGTTTATGCTACTAAATGTCAAATAAAACATTTCATATTTTATTAAATAAACAAAATGTTTGTACAATACAATTACAAACTACAGGATCCTACGAGATTTAGGGCATCAACTCCAACACTGATATCATCTTTTCATTTGTTTTCTTCCTCGATTCCAAGCAAGTATTTTTCTCTCGATTTGATTCAAACCCTCTATCTGACGAGTGCACGTCTGAAGGTGGGTATTGTGTCAACCTTGAGAGTAACCGACAACAACGATTCACACCTAGGTCGTGTTGAATTTACTTCCAAGATAGTAGGTTCACGACACAATAAATTACTTATAAATCTGATGACCAAATAACAAAATTAAATAAAATGATATATATAAAATTTGATTGTGATTCAAATAGGAAATTGGAAGAAAATTAAAATACTTCAATGAGATTCAAATACTCCAATTGAAATATATATTTTTTGATAACGGGGACACTATATCGATCACTACAAATAAGACTTTTATGGGTTATGCCAATGCCTGCTTGAGAGAAATGAGTCATTTTTAGAGAATTGAGGATTATCTCTAAGATCTTTCCCTCTTCGATCACCCTTTTGGCAAGAGGCTTCTACAAGTTAGGATCCTATGTTCGAATCATAGCAAGAAAAACTAGGTGGGGATGGGGAATTCACCTTGTTGAAGCTGGAGAGCAAATAGGTGGAAGATAACTAATTATCAATTTAGAATTTAAATTGATATAATTATTAGTTTGAGGTTTCACCTTATAATTTAGGGTATAAATTACTTTCAGATAAAAATTATTTAATTTCATAAAAAGTAATATTTCTATAATTGTTGTATTTTTTATTTTTTAACAATTTAGTCACTGTACTTTAGTATATAACAATTTAGTTCTTATACTTTAAAATTTGTAATGGTTTAGTCTCTTTTGTGAATACCATAGTGTTAAGATTTAATCGTTAGATTTTTTATACTAATTAAAAACTATGTATGTTTATAAGCTATAAAGTCTAAGTCATCAAATAATAAAATTTTTATTTAATTTTAATTAATTCTTTTTTACTTTAGAGATTTTATTGTTACAAATTTAAAAATACAGGAACGAAATTGTTAAATACTAATTTAGAAACTAAATCATTATAAAATAGAAATACATACACGGAATGGTTAGAGACAATCATAATATTAAATTTTCGTCAAAATGTCGATATTTTCATATTTCACATTTTCATAAATTCGACATTGACATGAAGGATGAATCGATATTTTCATTATATCATAGATAAATACACCAAAGACAAAAAATAATCATCAAAATGCGACTAATATAAATATAATATAAATAATATACCTATTAACTTGTTTGGAAATCATAAAAAAATTATTTACTCATTTAAATTTATTTTTAAAATTTTTTACTTTTATATATTTTTTAAAAAATATCCATCGAAATCGATAGTTTATCGATATTTTTATTGAAATTTATGTAAAATTAAGATCTCGATATTTTCATCGATATCGATATTTTAAAGTTGAAACAATTTTGATCAAAATTATTGCTTAAAGGATAAAAAAGAATCTTTAACATACCTTGAGAAAAGAGAAATAAAGAGATTGGAGAAATGACAGATGATCCATGTTAGATATATTTAAATAATAATATGTTTAATTAAGTATGAGATATGTATGTGGATTAATAATTTATCACATTCGGTTATTTTATTAGATTGGGTCATATTATATAATCTAATTAATTAAAGTCCTAGATTCCTAATTGAGTATAGACTTAATGGTTAAAAGCTCATTCCTAAAAGTTAATTAGGCTATGGTCCCCAATATACCAAAACAATAACTAGTCAATCTTTTTTTAATGAGAGATACCACTAAGGGCATTCAGAGTTTTGGTTGAGGAAGATAATAGGCACCTTAAAGCCATTTTCATTAATGGAATTCGATATGTTATTTATTCTGATAATTTGACATGAACGATCCTAAGGTTTATTTATTCAATATAAATATAAAGTATTTATGCTAACAAATGGTATCATAGAATGAATTTCATGTTGGATTGTTGATTTATAATTATTTTCTATTAGGATTTTGATTCAATTTATGCTAAAGATGGTTAAAAGTTTAAAAGAATTAAGATTAAAAAAACGAAACCCTCGTTACCCATGAAAATTCACGTCGGCAACACATGAGAACTTCAGCGTTCATCAAAACGTCTCGCCGGCGGAAGGTATTCTATTAACGCAATCAGATGTTCTCAATGGAATCTAATTGAATTCGGTGTTTTTTTTAATGAGATAAAGTGGTTTTTTCGTTGAGCAGTGGCAACTTATTGGGTGGTTTCACGGTTGTTGGGATGATATTCAATTTCTGAGTATATACTGCATGATCTATAGCATAGTTGCTACTAAATTGATTTCATACCATTATTGGGATTGTTGCATATTCTGATTTCAAATTAATTGATCATATTGCAGTTTAAATTTAAATTTGATTGATAATATGGTCGATTTAAATTTAAATTTGATCGATATTTTGGTGAATTTAAATTTATATTTGATGGATAATATTTAGTGATATTCACTTTTTATGTTGCTTTAATTGTATTATATGTATGCAATTATTGAGTGAATATTGATAAAGACTATTTGGTGTTCTTTCTCCTTTATTTGTGTACAATTATATTATTATATTATTGTGTCTTATATTTTAGATTGAATTGGTAAAAAAAATATGTTACCAAAGTAGCCTCTATTATCTAGATCGGTTTAATTATGAAATATAAGATGTGCATATTCATGAACTTATGCGGACAATTATCGGCCGAAAGAAAAATAATTATTTGGCCAAATTGTGGGTATACATGTGGTAATGAGTATGTGGCAATTATAAGGATTGTTCATGTGAAAAATAGTCGGTCCAAAGAAAGGCTATTTTTTTTACAGAGTTTATTGTCAGTACTTTGATTACTATATTAAGAGTACCATTTACAGTTAGTCTTTTTACCCAAAGGCTGGACATCAATGTTGTGCTAGGTATCTTGTTAAAGGGGCCCACCACATATGTCAAATTATTTTATTATATTTTAATTATGAGTATATGTTTTGTTGTTTATTGTTTCAATTGGTCTTACTCAAATATCTGGAAATCTGAGTTCAACCCCTAAGTTAAATGTATCAAACTTCAAGATTTGGAAGGAAAACATAGAGATACTTCTCGGGTGTATGGATTTGGACCTTGCATTAGGATCGATAAACCTACTTTTACTAAGGAATAGACAAATACAGCTAATATAGAGAAGTGGCCAGAACAATCAAATCGTATGTGTCTGGTGATCATTAGGTACTCTATTCTAGAGTCTTTTCAGGGCTCTTATCATGGAAAGTGAAAATGTCAATAAGTTCGTTGCTCAAATTGAGAAATATTTTGCTAAAAAATGAAAAAGGGGAAGCAAATAGTCTTTTAACTTCTTTTACTTTTATGAGGTATAAGGGCAATGGAAACATAAGGGAGTCATGGAAATGTCCAATCTCGCAGGTAAATTAAAGGTACTTGATATCGAGATAAATGAAAATTTACTCGTGCATCTAATACTTATCTCTCTTCCTGCACAATTAACTCAGTTTACGATAAGCTATAATACTCAAAAGAATAAATGGAGTATTAATGAGCTTATCTCACAATATGTGCAAGAAGAAGATAGGATTAAAAGAGAAATGATAGAAAGTGCTCATTTGGCAATAGGCTCTCGTGATAAGAAGAAAAGGAAATTTGTGGATGTTGCAAAAGGGACATCTCAGCAAAATAAAAATAAGAAACACGCTACTGAAAATCCTTGTTTTTTCTGTAAAATGAAAGGTCGCTTCAAGAAAGATTGTCCCAAGTATGCCAAGTGGCATGTAAAGAAGGATAAACTTGTTACTTTTGTTTATTCTAAAGTTAATTAGCTTCTATACCTACAGATACTTGGTGGATAGATTTGGATGCTACTACTCACATAAGTATATCAATGCAAGGTTGCCTGTGGAGCTGATCACCAAGTGATGCTAAAAGATTCATCTATATGGGCGATGGCAAAGCAGTTCAAGTTGAAGTTGTTGGGAATTTTAGATTACTTTTAAAAACTAGTTTTTTTTTTTTTTTTTTTATCTGAATGAGACTTTTATTGTATCGTCATTTAGACGTAATTTAGTTTCTATTTTCAGTTTGGACAAATTTGGTTTTTCTTGTTCTTTTGAAAATAATAAAGTTAGTCTTTTTCAAGATTCCAAGCTTATTGGTACAGGTTCTTTAATTGATAATCTATGCATGCTTGATTCTTTTTCTTCATTTAACAAGATCCTGTTATCTAATTCATGAGGTACAAAGTGTAAATTAAATGAGAACTTCGCTATGTTATGACACAAGCGCTTAGGTCACATCTCTAAACAGAGAATTCAAAGACTTGTGTCAGATGAAATTCGTGATTCCCTTGATTTAAGTAACTTCAATGTTTGTGTGGAATGTATTAAGGAAAAATAGACAAACATAAGAAAATTAGGTGTCAACAGATGCTCAGACGTCTTAGAACTAATACATACGAACATTTGTGGTTCATTCCCTACGGCTTCCTGGAATGGACAACAATATTTTATTACGTTCATAGACGACTATTCAAGATATCGGTACCTATATTTAATTCATGAGAAATGTTGATCTTTAGACGTTTTCAAGTCTTTCAAAGTTGAAGCTGAACTTCAACTTGAGAAAATTAAGGCTACCAAATCTGATCGTGGTGGTGAATACTACGATAGATATGATGGATCAGGTGAACAACGTCTAGAGCCCTTTGCCAAATACCTAGAGGAATGTGGAATCGTCCTGTAATACACTATTTCGGGCAAACCCAACATGAATGGTGTAGTGGAAAGGTGAAATAGAACACTTAAGGATATGGTAAGAAGTATGATTAGTCATTCTTCTCTACCAGAATCCCTCTAGGCACAAGGCATTAAAGACTGCAGCATATATCTTTAATAGGGTACCTAGTAAAGCAGTAGCTAAAACCCCTTATGAGCTGTGGACAGGAAAGAAGTCTAGTATCAGGCATCTTCACATCTAGGGTTGTCCAACTGAGGTTAGGCCTTATAAACCTAATGAAAGAAAATTGGATGCAAGAACTATTAGCTGCTATTTTGTTGGATATTCTGGGTGCTCTCGGAGTTTCAAGTTTTATGATATCACTTATAAATCAATGTTTGAAACGGGAAATGTTAGATTACTTGAGGATGTTGAGTTTGGGGGGAAAGATAACATAAGGAAAGTTGTCTTTGAAGAAGATTTAGTTTCTTTTCCTCATATGGTTATAAATGATATTCAGGCTCTAATTCCCGATTTTACTATTGAACCAATTATAGAACAAGACAACATTGAAGTTCTCGTTGTTGAACCTTAAGTTCAAATTCCACAACCTTAAGAAGTACCACTAAGAAGATCTATTATAGAGAGAAGAAGTGCAATTCTAGATGATAATGTTTCTTCAAGAACATCAAGATGATGTGGGCGTAATGAAAGATGATCCAATCAACTTCCAACAAGCTCTACAAAGTTCTAACTTTCAAAAGTGGATAAGTACTATGGAAGAGGAAATAAAATCTATGAAAGACAATGACGTTTGGGAACTTGTCGAATTGCCATCAGGAGTAAAACCTATAGGTTGTAAATGGATATTTAAAACTAAAAGGGATTCACATGGCAATATCGAAAAATATAAGGCTTGTCTTATTGCAAAGGGTTTTATTCAAAAGGAAGGCTTTGATTATAAAGAAACTTTCTCTCCAATTTCATCAAAAGACTCTTTTAGGGTAATCATGGCACTGGTGGCTCACTTTGATTTAGAGCTACACCAGATAGGTGTTAAAACTGTGTTTCTCAATGTGAACATTAATCAGACGATTTATATGGTGCAACCAGAAAACTTTGTGTCTGGTAATTCAAATTCTATGGTGTGCAAATTGAAGAAATCCATTTACGGTCTCAAGCAAGCCTCTCATCAATGGTATCATAAATTCCATGAAGTGATAACCTCCTTTGGTTTTTAGGTGAATATAATGGAAGATTGTGTATATCACAAGTTTAGTGGGAGTAAATCAATCTTTCTAGTGTTATATGTCGATGACACACTCATAGCAAGTAATGATGTAGGTTTATTGCATAAACTAAATGGTCTGTAGTAGATGGATAAGGCTGGATACCTTATCCTGGTGACATTACGAGTATGGTCTGCTTTGTAGATATTACAATTGTTGTAAAGTGCTACAAATGATCTGCTCTTGATCATTCATGTGGAGACATGTGAGCGGAGATATTCTATACAAAGGAGTTTGTATAAGACCGGATCACAAAATGTTTAGTCTCATTATATAACGCCTTTCATAATAGAGACTTACATTTCACCAAGATGACCATAGGTAACATGACCTGAATCCTAAGTGAGTTGTAAACTCCTGCCTATGAAGGCAGTCCTTTGATTTGTATGGATGAGAGTAGCCAAGTCGCCAACTCAACAAGCCTACCATTTTGGGGATTCGTCTGATTGGGGAGCTGGGAACACATCTACACAAAAAAGAATTTACTCCTTCCCCAAGGTCGATGTAAGTAGATAAATTGCTCCCTTAAGGGTTGATTCGGGGATTAAACAATGTGGCGCCATACCCTCTCCTAACCCAAGAGGGGTTTGGTCATAGTTGGACTATGATTTATTATTCATTAGAAAGATCAGTGGTACTTAAGAAATTAGATGTAACTACAGTGGAAAAACGATAATTTTGGACCAACCTGTACTTACAAGAAATTTGTGAAGGGCATCGTACTATTGACTGGTTATATCCAATGGACACAGAAATATATCCGTAGTGCGAAGAGTGCAGCTGCAGGTCTTTAGTGGAGTGTCCGACAATTAACGGATGCTGGACAATTTAATTAAAGGATTTTAATTCATTATTCACGTATTTTGGATCTTCAAGCTACAGTTCCATAAGGTCTCCTCTGTAGCTCAACGGGAATTAATGAGAATCAATGTTTGGATTAATTTGAATTGTTAAAATTAATTGAGAGATTTAATTATATGTGACATAATTAATTTAATCTAATTATATATGATATAATTACTATAATGTATTTGATACATTATAACATAAAGTTTATTTAAGAGGAAATAAATATTTGAATATGATTCAAATATTAATTATATGAATTTGATTCACATAATTAAATTTAATATAAATAGAATTTATATTAAATGTCATTGGTGAGAGAATAGAAACTATAAGTTATATTATATTTGATACAATATAGAAACTATAGGTTATGTGTTATATTTGATATAACTTACAATTTAATATATATTATATGATAAGTTAGTTACTAGTTATCATATTAATATAAATATATATTAAATTGATTTATGAAAATAAATAAATTTAATTTAATTTATTTCCAAAATAATTTTGCGAGGTAATTGTAATTCCCTCCCCTCTTTTCTCTCCAATATGTGATAGTGGGAAAAAGGAAGAGAAGGGGTTCTTCTTTTTCCTGGTGTGGTTTCACAAAAAGAATAGAGATTGATAGGTAGTGTTGTGTGATTTGAATCCCATCACTTCCTCTTATCTCTCTAAAAATCTTTCTCTTCTAAAATAGTGAAAGCCCACAAAATTCCTGGATTTCCATCCAGAGAATACAGAGATAACATTCATGGTGGTGTCCTTATGGGCATTTAGAGGGTTCGAGATTGTATGTGACAAGATTCGGAGAAGGAATTTCGTGAAGAATGGTTATTCAAGGGTAAGGTTTCTTAAACCCATTTCCTATTTTGTGATCTTTGTTTTAAACATGCTGCAATTATCTTTTAAATGCATAATTTGTATGTATTTCCTGTAAAATTTATGTTATGTAAATTTTGGGTTTGGGACCGATCACATGTTTCGCTCAAGAACCTTTAGTGGTTCCTTCAATTGGTATCAGAACCAGATTTCTGGCCCAAATTTTTCCAAAAATTTTGGATTAATTTTACAGTGTTCTAATGGGATATTGCATTATATAATTCATGTGATGAATGTGAAGGAACTCAAAACCGAGAATTCCATGAGTGGGTTTAGATCGCTCCGATTTTCATAGTGACCAGAATAACAACGATATACAGTCTAAATAACAGTTATGCATAAAACAATTTAACAACAAAATGCTCATAATTCAATAAAGTATAAAGAAGAGGTTCACTACCAGAGGAAGAAGATCTTCAAATTATGAACCCACGGTAGCAGAAGAATTCCACCGATCTACCAGCACCCCAACGAATCTATCGTCTAAAATTGCACGATCCGAATGTACACGATCAAGAAGACGGGGACAACACCACCAAAAGGGAGACCCAGGTATCCTCAGCATCAAAAACCCAGAGAGTGGGCTCTGGTGAGTTTGGTAGAAGACGAAGGAAAAGAAATCGTGTAGACGACAAGCGTGAACGAAAAGAACTTCGCTATCGTATAGCTGAGACGCTTATCGTATAATAAAACTACACGATCATTTAGGAAAAACTAGACGATAGTTTAGGAAACTGATGTACGATCGTTTAAGGGGATCATACGAATGCACGATTGAATTAAAATGAAAACGATTTTCATTGTTTTAATCATATTATATTTATATCCTATAGTTTGATATCATATATCCACTATAGTATTTTTCCTATATTTGATATAAATTATATTTATATCTAATTTCCTCCAAAATAATGTATCTTATATATTTAGCCAATTATATCATATAAAATTAGCCATTCTAATTATATTATATATAATTGTACTTCCTCTTGTTAATTTGAACATTTCAAACTAACCCAAACACTGGTTCTCGACTTTATCCAAGCTACCCAGGTGACCTAATGGACCTGTGGCTCGAAGCTCCAACGGTACGTGAATAGCTGACTAAACTCCTAAGCCACGAGATTCATCATCCGCTAACTGTCAGTGATTCCACTAAAGACCAACAGTTGAACTCTTCTTACCACAGATATATTTCTGTGTCCATTGAATATAACCAATCATGAGTACAATGACTCTTCACAGATGCTCGTAAGTACAGTTGGGCCAATTTACTGTTTTGCCCCTATAGTTACATCTCACTCCTTAAATACCACTTATTTCTCTAATGAACAATACAACATAGTCCAACTATGTGTGAACACCTCTCATGCTAAGAGAAAGTATGTGGCGCCACATCGTTCAAGCCCCTGGAATCAGCCCTTAAGGGTGCCATCTATCTACTTACCCCTGCGTCGGGAAAGGAGTGAATTCCTTGTTGTGTAGTTGAGTTCTCAGCTTCTAAATCAGACGAATCCCCAAAATGGTAGGTTTGAATTGGTGACCTGGCCACTCGTACCCATACAAATCAAAGGACAACCCTCAATGGCAGAAGTTCCCAACTTACTCAAGATTGAGGTCATGTTACCTATGGTCATCCTAGTGAAGTGAAGTCTCTATCATGAACGGTGTTATATAACGAGACATTAACACTTCGTGGTCAGATCTTATACAAACTCTTTGTATAAGACGCCCCTGCTCACATGTCCTCAACACGAATGATCAGGATCAGATCATCTGTGGCAAGTCACAACACTTGTGACCATTAAACAAAGTGGGCTGTGTCCGTAGCTTTACAAGGATAAGGTTTTCCTCCTATATCCATATACTACAGACCATTTTGGTTATCACTCAAAACATGATCCACTTGTATGTCACCACATACATGTTTGAGTCACATACAGATAACAGGGAATTTGATGTTTATTGGTTTGTGGTAAAGCAACTAAAACAAGTAAATGAAAAAAACAACAAGATGTGAAGTAAATATCATTTATTAACAATCACAGGTGTTCGTATGTACTGTTTACAAACTATAGGACACGAGACTTTAGGGCATCAACCCCAACAATCTCTCACTTGTTCTAAAGCGAAGTGGGGTGTACAAAAAAAAGTACAAAACAATAAACTAGGGCATTAAAAGCCCAGTACAATAAAATCTCCCACTTGCCCTAGTCCAGCTGCAGGCAATCCTGTAGACCCATACTCCGTAGGTGACCCTCAAAGACTGTAGCCATGAGAGCCTTCATAAACGGGTCAACAACATTATGCTCCAAAGCTATCTGCGTGACTATCACGTCCCCTCGATGCACTATCTCACGGATCAGATGATGCTTCCGCTCTGTGTGTTACAGCGTCGGTGACTTCTTGACTCCTTGGAGTTCGCCAATGCCCCACTATTATCACAATAAAGGGTAATGGGTCTAAACGTATATCAAACAACTTCCAGGTCCGTCAAGAACTTCCTAAGCCAGACGGCCTTTTTAGTAGCTTCGAAAGCCGCTACGTACTCCGCCTCCAAAGTAGAGTCAGCAATGTACCCCTGCTTAGTGCTTCGCCACACTACAGCTCCTCTGTTAAGAGTGAAGACTAACCCTGACATGGACTTGCAAGAGTCCTTATCAGTCTGAAAGTCAGAATCTGTGTATCCTATAAGGATCAAATCCCTAGATCCATACACGAGCATGTAGTCCCCTTGTTCTCTGAAGATACTTGAGGATGTTCTTCATTGCGGTCCAGTGACCCTAGCCTGGGTTAGACTGATACCTACTGACTATACCCACAACATAGCAGATGTCTGGACAAGTACAGAGCATCACGTACATCAAACTACCAACGGCAGATGCATATGGAACTCGTCTCATTTCCTCAACCTCTTGAGGCATCTTAGGACACATTTCCTTAGACAAAGTGACTCTATGCCTGAACAGCAGTAGGCCCCTCTTGAAGTCCTGCATCGAGTACTTGAGCAACATCTTGTCAATGTACGATGCTTGAGACAGTGTTAGGACTTTGTTCTTACGATCCCAAAAAATTTGGATCCCTAGAACAAATTGAGCCTCTCCCAAATCATTCATTTGGAATTGGGTCGCTAGCTAGTTCTTAACTGCAGTCAGTAGACCTACATCATTCCCAATGAGTAGGATATCATCTACATACAACACTAAGAAGACTACTAATCCGTTGATGATTTTCTTGTAGACACAAGGTTCGTCAACATTTTGGTCAAAGCCATACGACTTGATCACAGCATCAAATCGTATGTTCCAAGATCGAGACGCCTGTTTTAGTCCATAAATGGACCGATTCAGTTTGCAAACCTTTGCTCTTGACCTTGGGCTATGAATCCCTGGGGCTGCACCATATAAATGGTCTCCTCAAGATTGCCATTCAGAAAAGCTGTCTTAACGACCATTTGCTAGATCTCTTAATTATAATAAGTTGCAATGGACAGGAGGATGCGAATCGACTTTAACATAACAATAGGTGAGAAAGTCTCCTCATAGTTGACTACCTCTACCTGGGTATAACCCTTTGCCACAAGTCGAGCCTTGAAGGTCTATACCTTCCCATCAGCACCCCATTTATGCTTGTAGATCCATTTATAACCTATAAGGCGAACCCCATCCGGCTGATCTACAAGATCCCATACTGAGTTGAAGTACATCGACTCCATCTCGAGATCTATGGCCTCGACCCATTCATCCCATCAACATCCTCCACTGCCTTCTTATAAGACAATGGATCCTCAACATCGCCATCTGCTACCATAGTAAGGATTTTCGTGAAACCTAGATAGCGAACGGGTGGGTTCGCAACCCTCCTACTACGTCGAGGTTCCCTCAACTCTTGAGGTGGAATTGACCTACTGGATGAACTCCCATCAATAACTCTTGTTGATGTAGCAGACTCTTCAACAACTCTCGTTGATGTTTTAGTAGCTTCATTGGAAAGTTCACGTAACACGACTTTACTACGTGGACTGTGCTCTCTCATATGATCCTCCTCCAGGAAAGTAGCATTTGTTGAAACAAACACCCTATTTTCCGTCAGATCATAAAAATAACCCCCTTGTGTACCTTTGGGGTAGCCTACAAAGAGGCATAACATCGACCGTGGTTCCAAATTCTTGGGATTAGCCTCAAGCACATGTGCAGGGCAACCCCAAATCCGAAAATGACGTCAACTAGCTTTACGCCCATTCCACATCTCCAGAGGTGTTCTTGCAACACTCTTAGAGGGAACACAGTTGAGTATATACACCACAGTCTCCACTGTGAAACCCCAAAACGAGTCCAGTAAGAAAGCGTAACTCATCATCGAACAAATCATGTCTAACAAGGTCCTATTTCTCCTCTCCGCTACACCATTCTGTTGAGGTGTACCCGACGCTGAGAGTTGGGAAACGATTCCATGTTTTATCAAATAGTCCTGGAATGTGGAGTCTAAAAACTCTCCACCTCGATCTGATCGAAGTGTTTTAATCCATCTATCCAATGCGTTTTCAACTTCAGCCTTGAACTCTTTGAACTTTTCAGAGGAGTCAGAATTCTGTTGCAAAAGATAAACATACCCGTACCTAGAGTAATCATCAGTAAAATTGATAAAATACTCATAGCCATCCCAGGCTCGTACATTCATAGAACCACAAAGGTCAGAATGTACTAACTCAAGAGGCTCTTTGGCTCTAAAACCTTTTCCAGTAAAAGGTCGTTTAATCATCTTACCTTCAAGGAAAGATTCGCACACAAGTAAATAATTTTCTTCTAACTCACTTAGAAGTCCATTCTTCACCCATCTCTCAATCCTATTGAGATTAATGTGCTCTAAACGTAGATGCCAAAGTTGGGCATTTTCTTTTGAAGAAATTCGTTGACGTCTTGATTGAGTTACAACAATTCTGAATATTTCAGTATTATGAAGGGAATTAATGGCTAACGGCCTTAGCAAATATAAATTTGATTCTAGATTAGCTGTGCAAATAAATACACCATCTTTATAAATAAACGCTTTACTCAATTCGAAAGAAATAGTGTATTTACATTGCAATAAGCACTTTACAGAAATAAGGTTCCTTTTTAATTCAGGAACAATATATACATCAATTAAATTTAGAAACCTATTCTGTAAAGTCAACTGGATCCCTCCCACTGCCACAGCTGAGACCACGTGCCCGGTGTCTACTCGCATCGTCATCTCACTAGCCTCCAACTATCGCAAGGATCTAATCCCCTGAAAAGAAGAACAAACATGGTTAGTGGTGCCTGGAACAATTATCTAGGCAGAATCATCATTCTCCACTAAACAAGTTTCAAGTACAAGTAAATCATATTTACCTTTATCTACCTTGGCTGCTTTCTTCTTCTTTAGGTACCAAGGACAGTTCCTCTTCCAATGTCCATCTTCATTGCAATGGAAACAATTTCCTTTAGCAACTGTTGGATGCCTCCTTAGGGCGATAGGCGGTGGGTTAGCAGGTGCCTTCCCTTTTCCATTACCACCCTTCTTCTTTTTCCCCTTTGCAGAGTTAAAAGAGGAAGGTGCAAACTTTTTTCCTGAGGTTGAACCTCTATGGAACTTCCTAAAAGATGAAGCAATATTTTCCTCACCCTTCTGCCTCTCGTTACTTTTCAGTAAAGATTGGTATGTCTGCAACTCGTTGAGGAGAGTTGTAAGATTATATTTGACTTTGTTAAGAATCACATTGCTAACAAACTGCGGAAAGCTCTCCCGCAAAGAATGCAGGATTATCATGTATAAATTTAATTGATGTATATAAACAACTCCGCCACAATTTCTTGCATTTTAGAGTATATTAGCACATGATCTAAACAACTCCGCCACATTGAAGTGGACCATCATGTTTAGCACATGTTCACGAACAGAGGTGCCTTCTTGCATTTTAGAGTTGAATTTAAATTTTAGAGCCTCATGCATAAGCTATTTAGATAGTTGTCCAAACATTCCCCGTAAGGACTCCATGATCTCACGAGCTGAGACCATAGGCTCATGCTTCTTGGCCAAGACGTCAGAAAGACTTGCCAAGATATAGGCTCGGGCCTTCTCATTCGCCCTTGTCCCTGTCTCTTATACACATCTAGATGTGTATAAGAGACAGTATTTGCCCTTGTCCATCGCTCGTATGCCTCCCGAACATTTCGAGCGACATTTGGAGTTGGAATAGGAGGACAAGCCTCCGTGAGAGCAAACATGAGATCCTTGATGATTAAGATCGTCGTGATCATATGTTTCCATGTTGAAAAATGGTTGCCAGTCAATTTTTCGGCACTTAACAAAGATAATGTGGCTGTAGCCATTTGAAAAAGTTGCTGAAAATAAGAACAAATCTTGATTAAATTTTGCTAAAACACTTTTAAACCAATTTGTTTCTGCAAAACGGTTTCAAGTACCTTAAGTAATAGACTTCTATTTTGCAATGATGCCCCAATGAGTCAGGACAAATGCCACCGGTGGGGTGATCAATTTCCCCTTAACTGGGATGAGACATTCTCAACAATTAGGCTGAACCAACTCTTGGAATTGAACCTAATAGCCACCATTTTTCGGTCCAAAAGGGTTAACATTTAACTATTCCGTGTAAGTGTAACCCCTTATTTTCAGTGCCAGAGTCTCACCCTAATGCGCTTACCATAGGGAAAAAACAGATTAGGACAAGAGACTAAGTTACCTTATCCTCTTACAAGAAGTCAAATAAAGAAACGTGCAAAACTACCATCCTTTAGGGGGACACTCCCAGGGCGCCTCGAGGCGATGTGCAGTAATGTTATTCAACCTAATGAGGGAGACCGAGGGATATGCTATCGCACTTCCCGCTCTCACTTACTATGAACATTTTCTCTATCCACCTTGATATTGACCTACCCAAACACCATCCGTTGGGGGGACATGCCAAAGGTGTCGCGAGTCCGAGGATAGATCTCACGGTGTGGACTTAAGGAGAAAAGTAAAAGGTTTAAGTGAAGCATCTCATGCCTCAAGTACCTCCCACTGAATGTTCTACCTAGGGATTCATTAACCTAGACAATCCGGCTACTGATTTTAGTCTAAGTGGTCTTTTTAAAGTTTTCTCATAAACAACGTTTGTTTATGAAATATAAACGAGTTTAAGTAGTCACATTTAAACACTTTAATAGACTGTCCTTAACTTGCATGCATGAATCAAATCTATCTAATTCACCTTTCTAGGTAAGTTCCCAGGTAGGGGTGTTACGTTTCTGTCAACTTAAATACCCCAGCCTAGATAGAACCCACCTTAGACAAAAGGTCCCTTATAGATAGATTTGCTACACTTTTAACCTTTTATTAGCCAATTTAATCCTATTAAACTGATTAAAAGATTAAAGTATTAGGGTTTCTAATCATATTACAATCGTGATCTTAGGTCTATGTGATCCAAGTTTTAAACATTTTAAAACCACGAATTAAACCTAAGTTAGCATGCATGTCTGTCTTATTTCTTTTAGTTCTAATTTCTCTTTAACTTTTAAAAAGAAACAACTAAATAAAATTGCGCACAACTAAGCGTTTATAACATTTATAAAATAACCTATGTGTCATGGTTCATGTAATGTCCAGTCATTACTATATAACTTATATATAACTCGTAATAACCAAGGAAACATGCTATCATTCACCCTTATACTATAAAAATTATAATATAAAGATTATGCATGTCTATGCTTTATATGCATGCATAAATATAACTTTTATATTATATGATGCATGAGCATGCTTTTTCATAATTAAATCATGCTTCTCTAAATTATAACAATTACAATAAAGAGATGATGCATGATCAATGCATAACCTAAGGTGGGATTTACTATATGTTCATACCATATGACATATAAGACATACATCGCATGTATTAAACAAATAGATTAATGGATCGGGATTAGCCTTTAAACCGAAATGAACCGAAATGAATAAACCTATCTATTACATTTATCATCAAGCAAGCTGGTTCACAAGAAAACTGGGTCTTGAACCATCAGGAGATCTCCATCGTATAGCAATCTTTATCAGGTAAACGATCGTTCAGCACACACTAGATGATAGGAACTTTAGCAAACGATCGCGTAGACGACGACGAGGCTGCGAAGCCTGATCGTCCATACAATCGTACAGCGCGACGATAGGTAAACGATTTACGTTGAGTTACTAAGCAATCGTTTAGTCAGTTATTAAGTGATGAAGCTTGCTGACCTAAACGATCGTCTAGCACGCTTAAACGATACGCGAGCACCTGATCGTTTAACTTAGCATGCAACTTGGTAAACGATTTACCTTGCATTGCTAAGTGATCGTTTAGTCCATTACTAAGCGATGAAGCTTGCTGACCTAAACGATCGTCTAGCTTGCGTGAGCTTTAAACGATGCTCAGCGATCATGTGCCTGATCGTCTTCCCGATACGACCAACGCTTGATCGTATACACCATTGTTCAACCGATGCGTTCAACCACGATCGCTTAAGCCTTCATCATCACGATGCGACGGACAACAATCGCGTATAACCACTACTGCACGATGCGATCAACCCTTGATCGTCTCCTTCCTCGAAGAGCCGCAACCTTTGCCCAGAACTTCGACGAACGACTCAAGACTCAAACACTTTGAATACAGACTCAATGTCGATTATATATGCCCAAAAAATGCAGGGGCCTTTACATACAATCGAAAATATAAAACAAATTTAAACAAACTGAGGCTATACATCCCGAAAACATCCATTAATCCAGCACATCTACAACAATATTAACATTTAAAACAGTGTAGAAATGCACCACCTTGAATGTAAACGTTAATTCATTGCAACAAATGAAATCGGAGTATCAGAAAACCTGGCTCTAATACCAATTGAAGGAACTCAAAAACGATAATTCCATGAGCGGGTTTAGATCGCTCCGATTTTCATAGTGACCAGAATAAAAATGATATACATTATAAATAATAGTTATGCATAAAAAAATTTAACAACAGCATGCTCATAATTCAATAAAGTATAAAGAAGAGGTTCGCTACCAGAGGAAAACGATCTTCAAATTATGAACCCACGGCAGCAGAAGAATTCCACCGATCTACCAGCACCCCGGATCTATCGTCTGAAACTGCACGATCCAAACGTACACAATCAAGAAGACGAGGACAACACCACCAAAAGGGAGACCCAGGTATCCTCGGCATAAAAAACTCAGAGAGTGGGCTCTGGTGAGTTTGGTAGAAGATGGAGGAAAAGAAATCGTGTAGACAACAAGCGTGAATGAAAAGAACTTCGCTATCGTATAGCGGAGATGCTTATCGTATAATAAAACTACACGATCGTTTAGGAAACTGATGTATGATCATTTAAGGGACGCATGAGTTAAACGATTGTTTAGACGACTGAGAAGCTATCGTATAGGCTCTCGACGATCAGTCTTTCACGATTTTGTTTTCGGGCGCGGGGATCATATGAATGCACGATTGAATTAAAATGAAAACGATTTTCATTGTTTCAATCCACCAGTTACCATAACCATTGTAGCCTCACTTCCCACGTCCAAACGTGGATAAATCCGGTAATTGTCAAATCATTAATCAATTAATTTATTTAATAAATATAATCATATTATATTTATATCCTATAGTTTGTTATCATATATCCACTATAGTATTTTTCCTATTTTTGATATAAAACATATTTATATCTAATTTCATCCAAAATAATGTATCTCATATATTTAGCTAATTATATCATATATAATTAGCCATTCCAATTATATCATATATAATTGTACTTCCTCTTCTCAATTTGAATATTTCAAATTAACCCAAACACTGGTTCTCGACTTTATCCAAGCTACCCAGGTGAATAATACAACATATTCCAACTATTTGTAAACACCTCTCGGGCTAAGAGAAGGTGTGTGGCGCCACATCGTTCAAGCCCCCGGAATCAGCCCTTAAGGGAGCCATCTATCTACTTACCCCTGCGTCGAGAAAGGAGGTAATTTCTTGTTGTGTAGTTGAGTTCCCAGCTCCCAAATCAGACAAATCCCCAAAATTATAGGTTTGAATCGGCGACCTAGCCACTCGCACCTATACAAATCAAAGGACTGCCCTCAATGGCAGGAGTTCCCAACTCACTCAGAATTGAGGTCATGCTACCTATGGTCATCCTAGTGAAGTGATGTCTCTGTCATGAACGGTGTTATATAACGAGATATTAACACTTCGTGGTCAGGTCTTATATAAACTCTTTGTATAGGACACCCCCGCTCGCATGTCCCCAACACGAATGATCAGAATCAGATCATCTGTGGCAAGTCACAACACTTGTGACCATTCCACAAAGCGGGCCGCGTCCGTAGCGTTACCAGGATAAGGTTTCCCTCCTATATCCATATACTACAGACCATTTTGGTTATCACTCAAGACATGATCAACTTGTATGTCACCACATACATGCTTGAGTCACATACAGATAACCAGGGATTTGATGTTTACTGGTTTATGGTAAAGCAACTAAAACAAGTAAATGAGCAAAACAACAAGATGTGAAGTAAATATCATATATTAACAATCACAGGTGTTCAGATGTACTGTTTACAAACTATGGGACATGAGACTTTAGGGCATCAACCCCAACAGAATGTTCTATGGAATGTATTGTTTTGTGATTATTAGATGTTTTCAGGATTGGACTATTTAGATTTATCGCTTTCATTTTACAAATTGATTTGTAAGGGCCCATGTTTTGGGGCATTTAAATGCGATCAAGTCTGTTTTTTAAAGTTTTGAGTCACTCGTGTTGTTCCCGGTGTGTTTTCTAGTGAAAACGAAGTTCTTTTTTTGGAAGAAGAAGAAAGATCATACGATCGTTGCTAGGCGATGCCTGCTATGCGATCGGACTTGGTGTGAATTAATATGTGATAGCACTATGTGATCATTGCCATGTGATAGCACTATGTGATCGTTGCTATGCGATAGCTCTGTGCTATCGGTGCTATGTGATAGCACTATGCGATCATTGCTATGCGTTAGTACTGTGCGATCGTTGCTATGCTTTAGTACTTTGTGATCGTTGCTATACGATAACTCTATGCGATCGTTGCTATGCGATAGCACTACACGATCTTTGTTAGGCGTGGCGTTGGATGATCGTTGCTATGTGTCGGATATGGGCGATCATTGCTGGGCAGTTCGTGTCGAGCGGTTCAAGACCCGGTTCACTTGTTTCAAACTGACTGACTCTTTTTTTTTGTATTAGTTTGTTTTTATTTATTTTAGGTGTTCAATCCCGGTCCAGTAAATGCCTTTAAATTATGCATGTGATGTATGATTTTTATTATTATTATTATTATATGTCATATTATATGCCATATAGTATAAAATCCCACCATAAGTTATGCATTTAATTTCATGCATCATTTATATTATAATTGTTATAATAAATGTTTAGGTGCATGATTTAATTTTATAGCATGTTCCTGCATCATATAGTATAAATGTTATAATATATGCATGTATGCATTAATAACATATACATGCATCTTTTATATTATAAGAGTTGTAATATATAGTATGAATGTATGTTTAAAGTATGTTATTAATAATTTCATTACTTTAATATATAATTGTTATATATGTTAGTAATGAAATGAAATTGCATGAAGCATGTCACCACTTTAGGGTAATTTACAATTGTTATAAAATTACCTAAGTATGTTTTACTTGCAATGTATGGTTTTAATTTATTTCATTTACTTATAATTGTTATAAAAAAATGAAACTAGAAATTAAAATCAATAATTCAGAGTTGCATACAAACCTTGGGTTAAAATTATTTTAAAACATGATTCAGATAGACCTAAGATCACATTTCTAATGAGATTAAAATTATAAGTTTAATTTTTTAATCGGTTTAATAGGACTAAATTGATTCTTAATAAAAGATTAACTTTGTACCAAATGTATCTATAAGGGACCTTTTGTCTAAGGCGAGTTCTGTCTAGGCTGCGGTATTTAAGTTGACGGAAACGTAATACCCCTACCTGGGAACTTATTTGGAAAGGTGAATTAGATAGATTTGTTACATGCATGCAAGTTTGATTAAAGTTTGTTAAAGAGTTTAATAGACCTTAATCAAAATTGTTTAACATCCAAAGTAGGTGTTGATTTTGGGCAAATTAAACATTTACTTAGTTTAATTAACCTTAAGTAAAACACTTAAAGGGAGGAAAATGGGGTATATGATACTTCATTTTTTCATCTTGACGTTTCTCCCTTAAAGTTCACACTATTAGATCTATACTCAGCCTCGAGGTACCTTGAGTGTCCCCCTACAAATGGCATTTATATAGGTCAATATCAAGGTGAATGGAGAGAGTGTTTATAGTAAGTGGGAGCGTGACGTGTGACAACATTTCCCTCAGTCTCTCTCATTAGTTTGAAGTAAAGTTTCATGCATGGCCTCATGGCACCTTGAGTGTCCCCCTATAGGATGGCATTTTTGTATGCTTCTTTATTCAAACTCCAGCAATATATAGGTTACTTTAGTTTCATGTCCCAATCGGTTTATCCCACGGTTGTCTCATTGAGTGGAACTCTAGAACCTAGAATGAGGGGTTATATTTATAAGAATTTTTAAGCGAGTTTAATAAATTTTGGACCGAACATGGTGACTAATAGTGACAGTAACAATGAGTTATCCTATCTATTAGTTGAGATTGTCTCATTTCAGTGAAGGGGCACCTGATCACCCTATGTGACTTTTGTCCTACATCACTGAAACATCATTGCAAAATAGATGTCACTTATGGTACATTAGATTATTTTGCAAAAATTTGATTGGTTGTCTTGATGGCTTAATGCCATTAGACTAATTATAAATAATTTGTATGGTTTCAGCAATCTTTCCAATACGACTTCTGCTACCCTAAATTTACTCGTCGTTGATAAACTAATGGGCGAAAATTACACTTCGTGGAAAAATATGATCAACATAATCCTTATCATCGATGACCTTCATTTTGTCTTTATGGAGGACTGTCCTCCCATTCAACTCTCAATGCTTCTCAAAATGTTCAAGAAGCATACAAGCAATGGACAAGGGCAAACGAAAAGGCACAAGCATATATCTTGGCAAGCTTTTTCGAAGTCTTGGCCAAGAAGCATGAGCCCATACTCACAGCACATTAGATTATGGAGTCCCTAAAGGTAATGTTCGGACAACCGTCTGCACAGCTCAGGCATGACGCTGTCAAACACATCTTCAATGGTCGTATGTAAGAAAGGGCATCTGTTCAAGAACATGTTCTCAACATGATGGTCCACTTCAACGTGGCGGAGATAAATGGGTCCATCATCGATGAAGCCGGTAAGGTTAGCTTCATTCTGAATCTTTATCTGAAAGTTTCCTACAGTTTCATAACAATGCTATTATGAACAAGATTGTCTATAACCTGACCACCTTGCTCAACGAGCTACAGACCTTCCAGTTCTTGATGAAAACCAAGGGACAGAAGGGTGAAGCAAATGTTGCTTCATCTCCTAAAAAGTTCCATAGAGGATCGACCTCTGGAACAAAGGCTTTGCTTTCTTCTTACAGCACCAAAAAGTGGAAGAAAAAGAAAGGTGGAAAGGGGAAAGCTAACCCACCAGCTGCTGCCCAAAAGGGCAAGAAAGCCAAGGTTGCAAAGGGAATATGGAAATTGAAGTTGAGCTTTAATTGGTAAAATTGTAATGAAATTTGTATAATAAGTAGGTGATGAGAAAGTTAGTATGGAATGGTGAAGAAGAATGGGGATTTGAAAATAAAAATATGGAAATTGAGTTTGGGAAATTTGGGAAAATTTGGCTAAGTATGAAAAATTTATGTGAAATGCGTGTTGTGCACAAAGCACTGGAAGGCAAGTGACTAGTGACACAATCGTGTAGAAATTGCACGGAGAGAAACAATGTTCGCAGTAGCTAAGAGCGAGATCGTTGAGAGTGAGATCAGCGAGATCGTTGAGAGCGAGATCATTGAGATCGAGATCAGTGAGATCATTGAGAGCAAGATTTTGAGCGAGAATGTGGGAGAGAGCAAGATTGGAGACAGCGAGAAAGTGGGATAGAGCAAGATTTTGAGCGAGAAATTTGGAGAGAGCGAGAGTGAAGAGAGCAAAATTTTGAGCGAGAAAGTGGGAGAGAGCAAGACCAGCAAGAAAGTGGGAGAAAGCAAGAGCAGCCTGTGCGTGCAGCAACGCCTTGTCCAGTGCTGCATTCGAATGTCACGCCCACGCGATTGAAGGGCCTCGCCTATGCATCGAACAGCCGGGCAAGTATTTATGCGTTGAATTTGGCCACGTATTTGTAGATTATACATTGGAAACCCTAAATTGAAAACAAACAAAGGTTGAAGACGCAAGGGCAAACGTCAACCAAAATTAAGTGTCTTCATAAGAAAAATTCTTAAGGGCTAAGGAAATTTGGTGGACGCATATGAAGAAAACACCTTAGGACAAGGTGATGCAAACTTGCGTTGATAAAGGGAGAAATAAACATTTGGCCATGCAGCCAAGTAGGTGCTGTCAACACCACGAAAGATTTGAACGCCTATAAATAGAGCTTTGGGATTTCATTTTCAAATCACAAAATCATAAATTTCGTAAAAGAGAGGGAGAACAGTGAGGATCGAGAAGAACATATCAAATTTGGATGAAGAGATCTCCCAATATACTTGTGCGTTTTGAGTGATTCCAAAGCCATCTGAAAGCTCTGGAAGTCTAGTTTTCATAGTAAGGCTGCTACAGGGAAACATGTAAAGGAACCGGGCTGGAGATTGAAAATAAGGCAAAAGGGTCAGGCTATTGGATCAGTCTGGGCCAGTCTTGAAGATTCTGTGATTCCGGCCAAACCACGAAAATTTTTTAGCTTAAATTTTAGGGTAAGCTTTCTGAGACATTTTAAAATAATTTTTTAGAAGAAAGTATTTCAAAATAAGGTTCAGAACTATGAGTAATCTACGCTGTAAGTTGAATCTGGATTCTAGGGGTGAAAAGGAGCCCGAGGAGCTACTAGAGTGAAAAGCTCCTAAAAAATCGAGGTGAATGGCTAAAATGTTTTGACTAAAACGTTTTACTTAATATGTTTGATTTACACCATTTTACAAAAAGAATGTTTGTAAAAATATTCTCATGCCTACTAGTTTTATGAAATGGTTTCCAAGCAAGTTTTGAATTGTGGTTTGAACGCATGCATATTGTTGAAAAACTATTTACATATGTTGATTTTATCCAGCATACGTTAACATCTTTAAAGCCATGTTTTATATGTGTTATACTTTACATGCTTTAAACAGAAAAGTCATTTATAAATAGTTTTGGTAAAATGCGATACCGAAGGACACTTGAGAAGGTATCCGCCCAACTAGATACTGAAGGACATTTGAGAAGGTATCTATTGGTACTGAAGGTCGTTTGAGAAGGTACCAAGCCAACGGGATACTGAAGGACGTTTGAGAAGGTATCGTAGTAGCTCGATACTGAAGGACATTGAAAAGGTATCTGAGCTGAAGTACCTAATGTGTGAGGGTACTTAGTGTGGCCACAGGTGAATAGAGTCAGAGATTGAGCAAAAGGGTTCTCTCTAGACTAGTAGTTGGTGTTGGGATCGTTTTACCCACAGTAGGGTACGTTGGATTGAGAAATGATTTTATTGTTTTAGGATTAAAACAGCTTTATATGTTTTACGCTTGGAAAACATTTATGCTGCAGTACAAGTACTGTAAAAGTTTATGTTTTAGTTAAAAACTCATTACTGAAATCATGCATAAGAATTTACTACGTTTTCTCGGTCACTCATTGGGCGTAAGATCACCCCGTTTTCAAATGTTTTATCCCCCCCCCCTCCCACAGGTAGTGGTCAAATCCTCTAAAGATAGCTCTGCGTCTGCTTGCCACTAAAGGACTAAAAGACTCGTAACCCTTTGCTAGGTGGTTAATGTTAATATTGTACACATGTTACTATTGTTCATATAAAGACTAGGGTTTGTGGGTTTTGGGACTTGTAAATCTAGTGTTGTAATGACTCTAAGCATATTATGTTTCTATGTTAATAAATTGTGGGCCTAAAGACGTCCCGTTGCATATGAATTATAATTGATATCAGAGTTATTTTGCAAGAGTTATTAGGCAGTAAGTGTCAGCCCAAGGGTTGGTAACTGCTGCAGTCACGCCTTTCTCTAGGCTAAGAAGGTGGTCTGGGGCAGGGTGTGACAGCTTGGTATCAGAGCAAAGGTATATGTAAACTTGGGAAAGGTTTGAACTAGCTTAGTATTAAAGCATAAGGTTTTGGGAGAAAGAGAGAGTTCATGCATTAGATTGTCCCATAGATAAGTCCTTAACATGTGTACCTAATAATTATGCAAAGATGTTGAGAAGAAGTGGCAAGCGGAGCAAGTAGACTGAGGAGAGGAATGTTGACCCTACCAGCGGAGGTCCTGAAGTTAGACAGAACCCAGATCCGAAGGGGAAAAAAGTTAGAAACTCAGTAGAGCAGGAAGCAACTTCTGCAAACGAGTCGAGTACACCAAGGGTAGGTGTAGAACCCCAGATGGAGGATCGAGTATTCGATAGAATCACTCAAAGATTGGCGGCAAGTGTAGGACGATTCAAAACGATCCAGAAAAGAAATTCGATGTCGAGAGGCCGAAAGCTTTAGAAGCCACGACGTTCGATGGAGCCACAGATCCAATAGATGCTGAGATCTAGTTGGATTTGATTGAGAAGTGTTTTAAGGTTATGAGGTACCCTGAGGACTGTAAGGTCGAGTTAGAGGCATTCTTGCTACAAAAAGGGTCTGAGAAGTGGTGGAAAATGATAGAAGCTAGAAGGGATAGTTCAGAAACTATGACTTGGTCTGAGTTCAGACAAGTATTTGAGGATAAATACTACCCTAGTTCTTTTAGAGAAGCAAAGAGGGAGGAATTCCTTAAGCTAACTCAGGGCGTGATGATGGTTGCTGAGTATGAATAAATACTTACTGAGTTATCTCAGTATGCCCTTTCGATCATTGCGGAAGAAAATGAGAGGTGTAAAAGATTTGAGAATGGCCTAAGAAGAAAAATACGTACACTTGTTACCTCTACATCCAATTGGGTGAATTTCACTCAGATAGTTGAGACTGCTATCTGAGTAGAGCAGAGTGTAGCGAGGGAAGATGTACTCTAGTCAGGTGAAGGATAGTTTAGAATGCCTAGAAAAACGAGAAGTAAGAGATTTGGAACCCCATTCTCTGGACAGTCAGGTATAAGAAGCTTTGGAGGCATGAGCCAACAAAGTTTAAGTCGTAAGAGGTCAAGACTTGTAGCTGGACCGAGTGATAGATCGGTATCAGGTCATACTAGCAAGTCAGTAGCTAGTACGGGGAGGAAACAACTTGTGTAAACTGTGGTAGGCCTCATAAAGGAGTATGTTATGGTAATAGGAATGTGTGTTTTCAGTGCGGACAAGCTGGGCATTTTAGGAGAGATTGTCCTCAGCTAGGTCATGGAGCACAGAATGAGCAAAGAGAAGTTACCCAGACAGTAAACCAACCTAGAACGATCGAAACTAGAGGTGAGGGATCCGGTGTAGCTAAGCAGAAAGGGGTAACTGGATGACCCCAACAGCAACAACAGCAACAGCAGGGTAGAGTATACACTATGACAAACCAGGAAGCGAAAGAGGCTCCAAATATCGTAACTGGTACGATAACTTTATGTAATCAATCCGCTTATGCATTATTTGATCCTGGTGCTATGCACTCGTTCATTTCTAGAATGTCTGCATTACACATAGATAAAGTACCTAAGCGTATGAATGAGGATTTATTTATCTCTACGCCTGTAGGAGATACTCTAGTTGTACATGAGTATTACAGGAATTGCGAAGTAATTCTTGGAGGTCAAAGTTTATGGGTTGACTTGATTCCATTAGAATTACTAGAGTTTGATGTTATCTTAGATATGGATTTCCTAAGTAAACACTATGGCACTATGGATTGTTTTAAAAGAGAAATAGTGTTTAGAAAACCAGGTAAAAAAGAGATAACCCTGGTAGGAAATAAAAGAATACTCCCAGGAAATTTAATATCAGCGGTAAAAGCTAAGAAAACTGTTGAGTAAAAGATGTGAAGCCTATTTAGCCTATGTAGCAGTTTCGCAGGATAAGAAATTGAAACCTGAGGATGTACCTATGGTACAAGAATTTTTAGATGTGTTCCCTGAAGAGTTACCAGGCTTACCACCTGATAGGGAAATAGAGTTTACTATTGAATTAGTTCTGGGCACAACACCTATATCCCAAGCACCATATAGGATGGCACCAATAGAACTGAAGGAGTTAAAAGTTCAGTTACAGGAACTTGTGGATAAGGGGTACATTAGACCCAGTGTGTCGCCTTGGGGAGTGCCAGTCTTGTTTGTTAAGAAGAAAGACGGTACTCTTAGATTATGTATAGACTATAGATAGTTGAATAAGGTGACCATTAAGAATAAATGCCCATTGCCTCGTATAGATGATCTCTTCGATCAGTTAAAGGGAGTAACGATGTTCTCTAAGATAAATTTGAGATTAGGCTATCACTAGTTGATGGTGAAAGATATAGATGTTCCAAAAACTGCATTCAGAACTAGGTATGGACATTTTGAGTTCCTAGTAATGCCGTTTGGATTGACAAATGCTCCTACGGTATTTATGGACTTGATGAATAGGATATTCCATTCTTATCTGGATCAATTTGTGATAGTGTTCGTAGATGACATATTAGTGTATTCCAGTAGTACGGAAAAACACAAAGAACATCTGAGGATGGTATTACAAATATTAAGAGAAAAGAAGTTATATGCCAAATTTAGTAAGTGTGATTTTTGGTTAAATCAAGTCGTATTCCTTGGGCATATAGTTTCAGCTGACGGAGTTAGCGTTGAATCCCAAAAGATAGAAGCAATAGTTAATTGGGAACGATCCCTGAATGTAACCGAAGTACGCAGTTTTCTGGGTTTAGCAGGTTATTACAGGAGATTCGTGGAGGGTTCCTCTAAGATAGCTCTTCCATTGACAAACCTGACCAGAGAGGATGCGAAGTTTGAATGGTTGCCAGAATGCGAGCATAGTTTCCAAGTGCTGAAGCAAAGGGGTTAGGATGTGTGCTGATGCAAAAGGGAAAAGTAGTAGCCTATGCTTCGCGACAGTTAAAGAAACATGAATGCAATTACCCTACACATGACTTAGAATTGGTAGTAGTTGTGTTAGCTCTAAAACTGTGGAGACATTACCTGTTTGGTGAGCGATGCCATATATTTACGGATCATAAGAGTTTAAAACATATCTTTGATCAAAAGGAACTAAACCTAAGACAGAGAAGATGGCTCGAATTGATTAAAGATTATGACTGTATAATTGATTAGCATCCAGGTAAAGCAAATGTGGTAGCTGATGCTTTAAGTCGAAAAACTAGATCAGCTAGAGCTAGTATTAACTCAGTGAAGGGTACACTGATTCATGAGTTGTATAATGCTAGGGCAGCATTATCAATCGGTCAAAAAAGAGGATTATTAGCTTTATTTCAAGTGCGTCCTACTCTCGTAGAAGATATTCTACGTGAACAATTAAAGGATTTCGATCTTCAGAAATTAGCTGAAGAAGTAGGTAAAGGTTTGAGGACGGATTACCAATTAAGAGCTGACCAAGTGCTACTAAAGGAGGGTAGAATATGCATACCTAAAAAAATCTACCCAGAAAGGTAAGTGTGAATTTAAGTTATTCTCATTTAGTATTTGAGATACAAATGTTCATGTGGTAGATAGTTTGGTAGATAGCTTAGAGATAGCTAGGTGAGGTATCAGAGTAGCGTAGTAGAAGCGTGGGAATAGACAAGACTATGAAAGGTTACAACAGTGGTTGTTGTGAAACCTTAAACCAAAGTTAGTTCGAGTAAATTTCAAGGACGAAATTTTCTTAAGGGGAAAGTAAATATGAAACCCGAATTTCTATTTTCCTTACTTAAGCAAGTGATAAAAGGAATTAACTAAGTGAAAGTTAAATCCTAAGTTAAGGGGAAGGAAATTTCAAAGTGTTAAGTAGATTTTCCTTGAATAATTTAACTTGAGCTTTAATTGGTAAAATTGTAATGAAATTTGTATAATAAGTAGGTTGATGAGAAAGTTAGTGTGGAATGGTGAAGAAGGAATGGGGATTTGAAAATAAAAATATGGAAATTGAGTTTGGGAAATTTGGGAAAATTTGGCTAAGTATGAAAAATTTATGTGAAATGCGTGTTGTACGCTTGGTATCAGAGCAAAGGTATATGTAAACTTGGGAAAGGTTTGAACTAGCCTTAGTATTAAAGCACTAAGGTTTTGGGAGAAAGAGAGAGTTCATGCATTAGATTGTCCCATAGATAAGTCCTTAACATGTGTACCTAATAATTATGCAAAGATGTGAGAAGAAGTGGCAAGCGGAGCAAGTAGACTGAGGAGAGGAATGTCTGCCCTCCGCGGAGGTCCTGAGTTAGAGCAGAACCGATCCGAAGGGGAAAAAAGTTTAGAAACTCAGTAGAGCAGGAAGCAACTTCTGCAACGAGTCGAGTACAACAAGGGTAGGTGTAGACACCCAGATGGAGATCGAGTATTCGATAGAATCACTCAAAGATTGGCGGCAAGTGTAGGACGATTCAAAACGATCCAGAAAAAATTCGATGTCGAGAGGCCGAAAGCTTTAAGAAGCACGACGTTCGATGGAGCCACAGATCCAATAGATGCTGAGATCTAGTTGGATTTGATTGAGAAGTGTTTTATAAGGTTATGAGGTACCCTGAGGACTGTAAGGTCGAGTTAGAGGCATTCTTGCTACAAAAAGGGTCTGAGAAGTGGTGGAAAATGAAGAAGCTAGAAGGGATAGTTCAGAAACTATGACTTGGTCTGAGTTCAGACAAGTATTTGAGGATAAATACTACCTAGTTCTTTTAGAGAAGCAAGAGGGAGGAATTCCTTAAGCTAACTCAGGGCGTGATGATGGTTGCTGAGTATGAATAAATACTTACTGAGTTATCTCAGTATGCCCCTTTCGATCATTCGCGGAAGAAAATGAGAGGTGTAAAAGATTTGAGAATGGCCTAAGAAGAAAAATACGTACACTTGTTACCTCTACATCCAATTGGGTGAATTTCACTCAGATAGTTGAGACTGCTATCTGAGTAGAGCAGAGTGTAGCGAGGGAAGATGTACATCTATAGTCAGGTGAAGGATAGTTTTAGAATGCCTAGAAAAACGAGAAAGTAAGAGATTTGGAACCCCATTCTCTGGACAGTCAGGTATAAGAAGCTTTGGAGGCATGAGCCAACAAAGTTTAAGTCGTAAGAGGTCAAGACTTGTAGCTGGACCGAGTGATAGATCGGTATCAGGTCAACTAGCAAGTCAGTAGCTAGTACGGGGAGGAAACAACTTGTGTAACTGTGGTAGGCCTCATAAAGGAGTATGTTATGGTAATAGGAATGTGTGTTTTCAGTGCGGACAAGCTGGGCATTTTAGGAGAGATTGTCCTCAGCTAGGTCATGGAGCACAAGAATGAGCAAAGAGAAGTTACCCAGACAGTAACCAACTAGAACGATCGAAACTAGAGGTGAGGATCCGGTGTAGCTAAGCAAAAGGGGTAACTGGATGACCCCAACAGCAACAACAGCAACAGCAGGGTAGAGTATACACTATGACAAACCAGGAAGCGAAAGAGGCTCCAAATATCGTAACTGGTACGATAACTTTATGTAATCAATCCGCTTATGCATTATTTGATCCTGGTGCTATGCACTCGTTCATTTCTAGAATGTCTTCACCCCGTTTTCAAATGTTTTGTTTTCTCCTCCACATGTAGCGGTCAAATCCTCTAAAGATAGCTCTACGTCTGCTCTGCCACTAAAGGACTAAAAGACTTGTAACTGTTTGCTAGGTGGTTAAGTTTAATATTGTACACATGTTACTCTTGTTCATATAAGGACTAGGGTTTGTGGGTTTTGGGACTTGTAAATCTAGTGTTGTAATGACTCTAACCATATTATGTTTCTAAGTTAATAAATTGTGGGCCTAAAGACATCCCGTTGCATATGAATTATAATTGGTATCAGAGTTATTCCGCAAGAGTTATTAGGTAGTAAGTGTCAGCCCAAGGGTTGGTAACTGCTGCAGTCACGCCTTTCTCTAGGCAAAGAAGGTGGTCTAGGGCGGGGTGTGACAAGAACTGTGTACGTCGTCTCAGTTGTAATAGTGGGAGGTCTCTAGTTAACTTTACAAAATAGATATATTTTGCTAGAAAATGTATATGTAGTTTCTGGTTTGAAGAGGAACTTAATTTCTGTAAAGTGTTTACTTGTACAATCTTATTGTATAAATTTCTCTGTAAATAAAGTGTATTTCAAAGAATGGTGTCAATATTTGTTTTGTTGAACTGGAAAATAATCTTTATGTGCTAAGACCGTTAGCAACTAAAGCCATCCATAACACTAAAATGTTTAAAACTGCGATAACTCAAAATAAAAGATTTAGAATTTCTCCTAAAGAAAATTTCCAACTTTGGCACCTCAGATTAGGATACATCAATCTCAATAAGATTGAGAGGTTGGTCAAAAATGGACTTATAAGCATGTTAGAATAAAATTCTTTACCTGTGTGTGAGTCATGCCTTGAAGACAAAATGACTAAAAGACCTTTTATTAAAAAGGGTCACATGGCCAAAGAACCTTTAGAGCTAGTACATTTTGACCTCTATGGTCCGATGAATGTAAAAGCAAGAGGAGGGTTAGAATATTTCATCACCTTTATGATGATTATTCAAGATATGGGTATGTTTATTTAATGTAGCATAAGTCTAAATCCTTTGAAAAGTTCAAAGAGTTCAAGGAAGAAGTTGAAAATGCATTAAATAAAACAATTAAGACATTTCGATCTAATCGAGGTAGAGAGTTTTTGGATCTAACATTCCAGAACTATTTGATAGAACATGGAATTATATCCTGACTCTCAACACCCAGTAAACCTCAACAGAATGGTGTATCTGAAAAGAAAAATCGAACTCTGTTGGACATGGTTTGGTCTATGATGAGTTACGCTTCCTTACCTGATTCTTTTTTTAGTTTTGCAGTATACTGCAGTATATTTTGAACTGTGTTCCATCCAAAACTGTTATCAGAACACTTTTGGAAATATGGAATGGTCATAAAGCTAGTTTATGTCATTTCAGAATTTGAGGTTGCCCAACACATGTGCTTGAGGCAAATCCTAAGAAACTGGAACCTCGTTCAAACCTATGCATATTTGTAGGCTACTCCAAAGGCACGAGAGGTGGTTACTTCTTCAACCCTAAGGAAAATAAAGTGTTTGTATCGACAAATGCTACTTTTCTAGAAGAAGACCACATAAGGGAGCACAAGCCCCGTAGTAAGGTTGTGTTGAATGAACTTTCCAAGGAATCTACTGAACCTTCAACAAGATTTGTTGAAGAACCCAACACTTCAACAAAAGTTGTTGAAGTTGGATCATCTAGTATGTCAAATCCATCTCAAGTGTTCAGGGAACCTCGACGTAGTGGGAGGGTTGCGAACCCACCTGTCCGTTATATGGGTTTAATAGAAATCCTAGCTATGGTAGCCGAGGGAGATCGATCTTAAGGATCCACTTATAAGAAGGCAATGGAGGATGTTGACAAAGATGAATAGATCAAAGCTTTGGATCTTGAAATGGAGTCGATGTACTTCGGTTTGGGATCTTCTAAATCTACCTGATGGGGTTAAACCTATAGGTTGCAAATGGATCTACAAGAAAAAACAAGGTGTTGATGGGAAGGTGCAAACCTTCAAGGCTAGACTAATGGCAAAGGGTTATACTTAAGTTGAGAGAGTCGACTATGAGGATACTTTCTCATCTGTTGTCATACTCAAGTCTATCTGGATGCTCCTGTCCATTACCTCTATATTATGGCTATGAGATTTGCAAATGGACGTCAAGACTGCCTTTTTTAATGGAAATCTTAAAGAGACCATTTATATGGAGCAGTCCGAGGGATTCATAACCCAAGGTCAAGAGCAAAAGGTTTACAGGCTTAATCGGTCCATTTATGGACTGAAGCAAGCTTCTCGATCTTGGAACATAAGATTTGATACTGCAATCAGATCTTATGACTTTGATCAGAATATTGATGAGTCTTGTGTATACAAGAGGATCATCAACAGTTCCGTAGCTTTCCTATTGTTATATGTAGATGATATCCTGCTCATTGGGAATGATGTAGGTCTACTGATTGAAGTTAAGAACTGGCTAACGACCCAATTTCAATGAAAAACTTGGGAGAGGCTCGTTTTTTTCTAGAAATTCAAATCTTTAGAGATTGAAAGGACAAAATGCTAGCTTTGTCTCAAGCATCATATATTGACAAAATGTTTGTCAAGTATTCGATGCAGAACTTCAATAGAGGTTTGCTGCCTTTCAGGCATGGAGTCATATTGTTAAGGAATAGTGTCCTAAGATACCTTAAGAGGTTTAAGAAATGAGACCGGATTGCCTATGCATCAGATGATGGCAGCCAGATGTATGTGATGTTATGTACTAAACCTGACATCAGCTATGCAGTGGGGATAATCAGTAGATATCAGTCTAATCCAGGATATGATCACTGGATCACCGTTAAGGATATCCTCAAGTATCTATGGAGAACAAGGGACTACATTCTTGTGTATGTTTCGAAGGATTTGATCCTTACAGGATACACAGACTCTGATTTCTAGACTGATAAAGATTCTAGGAAGTCAACATTAAGGTCAATGTTCACTCTTAACGGAGGGGCAGTAGTCTGAAGAAGCACCAAGCAAGGGTGCATTGTTGACTCCATCATAGAGGCTAAGTACGTAGCGAATTGTGAAATGAAGTTGTTTGGCTTAGGAAGTTTCTAACTGATTTAGAAATTTTTCCAGATATGTCATAACCCATCACCCTTTATTGTGATAATAGTGGTGTTGTGGTTAATTTCTGAGAGCCTCAGAGTCACAAAAGCGAGAAGCATATAGAGCATAAGTATCATCTCATTCGAGAGATTGTTCATCGAGGAGACGTGATTGTCATGCAGATAGTTTCAGAGTACAATGTTACTGATCCATTTACAAAGGCCCTCATGGCTAAAATGTTTGAGGGTTACCTGCAGAGTATAGGTCTATGGGATAGGCCACATTTAGACTAGGTCAAGTGGGAGATTTGTATTGGGCATGTTATATCCTAGTTTATTGTTTGTGTACTTTGTATATTAGTTTGACTTATATATTGTACACCCCACTAGCTTTAGCTCAAGTGGGAGATTGTTAGGGTTGATGCTTTAACATTGTATTTATGTAATAGAATATGTGACGTTTTATTTCAAAATTAGTTGCGTTAACATACCAATAAACTAACATCCAAGATTATCTTACCGCTTAAACATGTATGTAGAGACATACAGATGGATCATGTTTAAGTGATAACCTAAATTGTCTGTAGTAGATGGATAAGGCTTGATACCTTATCCTGGTGACACTATGAGTATGACTCGATTTGTAGATGTTACAATTGTTGTAAATTGCTAAAAATGATATGATCTGATCATTCATGTGGAGACATGTTAGCGGGGATATTCTATACAAAGGAGTTTGTATAAGACCGGACCACAAAATGTTAGTCTTACATTTCACCAGGATGACCATAGGTAACACGACATGAATTTTGAGTGAGTTGTGAACTTCTGTCTATGAAGGCGATCTTTTAATTTGTATGAATGAGAGTGGCCAGATCGCCGACTCAACAAGCTTACCATTTTGAGGATTCATCTGATTGGGGAGTTGAGAACATAGCTACACAAGAAGGAATTTTTTCCTTCTCCAACGTCGGGGTAAGTAGATAAATTGCTCCCTTAATGGCTGATTATGGGGCTTGAACAATGTGGTGCCACACCCTCTCTTGGGCCGAGAGTGGTTTGCTCATAATTGGACTATGATTTATTAGTTATTAGAGGAATCAGTGGTACTTAAGAAGTTAGATGTAACTACAGCAATAAAATGGTAATTTTGACCCAGTTGTACTTACGAGCAATTATGAAAAGTCATCGTACTATTGACTGGTTATATCCAATGAACATAGAAATATATGTGTAGTGCGAAAAGAGCAGTTGGCGGTCTTTAGGGAGTGCCCGACAGTTAACAGATGATGAATAATTTAATTAAAGAAGTTTAATTAATTATCCACGTACCGTTGGAGCTTCAAGCTACAAGTCCATGAGGTCCTCTCTGTAGCTCAATGGGAATTAATGAGAATCAATTTTTCAATTAATTTGAATTATTCAAATTAATTGTGGGAATTAATTATATGTGATATAATTAATTTAATCTAATTATATATGAATAATTACTATAATGTATTTGATAAATTATAATATAAAGTTTATTTGAGAGGAAATAAATATTTGAATATGATTCAAATATTAATTATATGAATTTGATTAACATAATTAAATTTAATATAAATGGGATTTATATTAGATGTCATTAGTGAGAGAATAGAAACTATAGGTTATATTATATTTGATACAATATAGAAACTGTAGGTTATATGTTATATTTGATATAAGATAGTTTAATATATATTATACAATAAGGTAGTTATCATATAAATATAAATATATATTAAATTGATTTATGAAAATAAGTTGATTTGATTTGATTTATTTCAAAAATAATTTTGGGAGCGAGTTGTAACTCTCTCCCCCTCTTTTCTCTCCAATATGTGATAGTGGGAAAAAGGAAAAGAAGTGGTTCTTCTTTTTCCTGCTTGATCTGAATCCCATCACTACCTCCCATCTCTCTCAAAATCCCTTTTTTCACAAATAGCCAAAGCCCACAAAACTCCTGGATTCTCACCCAGAGAATACAGAGGTAACATTCGTGGTGATGTCCTCATTGACGATTAGAAGGTTCGAGATTATACGTGATAAGATTCGGAGAAGGAATCTCGTGAAGAAGGGTTCTTCAAAGGTAAGGTTTCTTAAACTCATTTTCTATTCTGTAATCTTTGTTTTAAAGCATGCTGCAATTATCTTTTAAATACATAATATGTATGTATTTCCTGTAAAATTTATGTTATGTAAATTTTGGGTTTGGGACCAATCCCATGTTCCGCTCAAAGACCTTCAATGGTTCCTTCAAGGCACATATTTTGAGTAACCTAGGAATGGATCATGGAAAAATAGTCAAACGGGTTATGAGGTATTTACAGAGAACAAAAGATTATATTCTTGTTTATCGGAGATCAAAAGTTCTGGAGATCATTGGATATTCTGATTCCGATTATGATGGATGCCAAGACACTTTGTGATCTACTTCATGCTATATCTTCATGTTGGTTGGAGGAGCTGTATTCTGGAAAAGTGTTAAACGAATACTTATGGTTTCTTCTACCATGGCTGTAGAGTTTATAGTATGTTATGAGATATCCAATCATGGAATATGGTTACGAAATTTTGTCACTGGGCTGTGGATAGTAGTTGGCATAGAAAGACCACTAAAATTATTTTATGACAATAAGTCATCAGTGATGTATTTCAACAACAAAAAAAGCAATATGAAGTCAAAGCATGTAGACGTGAAGTTTCTAGTTGTTAAAGAAAGAGTTCTAAATGGTCAAATTTTGATAGAAGACATAGGAACAAACTCTATAGTGGCAAATCCATTAACTAAAGGTTTACTACCTAAAGTTTTTCATGAGCATGTGGCTCACACGAGTGTCAGTCACTTTTCTGATTCCATGGTTTAGTGGGAGTTTATTATTGAGGATGTTCTTTAACATTATTTTGTTTATTTTCTATATAGAATAAAGTTGATGATTTATGTTTTATTATATGAACTTGTTTATCATGCATGCAGTTTAGTATAAAGTTTTTAAAAATAAACTCATAAAGGAATTTAGACAAGTTGGAAACAAGTATGATCTAGATCACTTTGCATGTAGTTTCCATGCTATCCATCCATACTTGATCTATGTCATTGAATGTATTGGAATTGGTGATCAAGAAAGGTTTAGTTACAAGGGTAGTGACGAAAGCCAACTTAATTTCATGCTAATACAGGAGATGGACTAGATTGAACTAAAAGAGAATTCTATTATTGAAATAACTTGTTTATGCACGCTTAAGGTTTATGTGATTTAATTATATCAGTATATAGACATAGCCCAAGTGGGAGATTGTTAGATATATTTAAATAATAAGATATTTAATTAAAGTATGAGCTATGTAAGTGGATTAATAATTTATCACATTGGATTATTTCATTAGATTGGGCCATATTATGTGATCTAATTAATCAAGACCCTAGATTCCTAATTGAGTATGGACTTAATGGATAGAAGTTCATTCCTAATTAATTAGGGTTTAATGGGAACCCTAATTGAACTAGTATATAAAGAGCCCTTAGGCTATGATCCCTAATATACTAAAACAATAAGCACTCAGTCTTTCTTGAATCTCATCTAGAGAGAGATCTCACTAAGTGCATTCAGAGTTTTAGTTGAGAAAGACTATAGTCATCTTAAAGTCATTGTCATTTTGAAGCTATCATCAATAACAATGAAATTTGATATGTTATTTATTCTTGACAATTTAACATGAACGATCCTAGGATATATCTATTCAATATAGATATAAAATATTTATGCTAACAGTCCCTTCCTTGTATATCATATATAGGGATGATGAATGAATTTGGAAGAGAGAAATTAGATTCCTTTCCTTTTATTTATTCTTTTACTTTTTTATGTTTTTAAGATGAGAATAATAATATTTTAAAAAAAGAATAAACTAAAGTGGAAATTGTGAGTGGAAATGTATTAAATCTCCTCGATTTGATATTGTCTTTGCATGTGTGCCTACTCCATAATAATACTACATATGGAGACAAAATATACTAAATTTGTCATTGAAATGACCCATTCACTTTCCTTACTTAGCCTCCATCGTTGCCGACACCAACTAATAATAATATATGGAGACAAAATATACTAAATTTGTCATTGAATTGACCTATTCACTTTCCTTAGCCTCCATCCATTGCCGACACCAACGTTTGATAGTAAAAATCATTAAAATTTATATATATACTATACACACAAATGCATGCATACATAGGTGCGGACCTTGAGAGGACCATGTCTAGAAAATTTAACAACTTCTGATTTTGAGATTGATAGTACAAGCATTTTGTTAGTTAGATTATACTCCAAAAAGTTATTTTATAGAAAAAATATCGATTTATACTTCTAACGTTTCGGTTGTATCAATTAATACCATGAGCTAATAATTGTATCCAATTTGAATTTTTAACCTTTGTAAGCGTATCAATTCATAACCTCTTCCAGATTTTGTTTAATCCCAATGTCGTGTGAAATTTATGATTTGAGTTAATTAAATCCTTAAATTTTCATAAACGAATCGATTTAAACTTTTTATTATGATCACCATTGAAAATCATCCACGCATTAATTTTCAAATATGTGTAGACCTCTTTAAATATTGGTTTTATAAAATGGACGACTAGAGTAAATGCGTAGGTATTTGTCGAAGAAAATTTTGATTAAAAGTCTAAATTGATCTATTTATAAAAGTTTAAGGGTTTAATATATTCAATTGTATGGACGTTTGTCAAACCCTAAACCCTAAACCCTAAATTCACAACCATTGGTATCTCTCAAGACAACTCATAAATTTCAGGAGAAATTAACTTCTACCATTATATTTTTATGAAGTCCTATCTATCTTTTCTCCAATTTGAAATTTCTCTCTCCCTCCTTCAAATTCTAAATAAAATTTATGTCTTATTTTTAGTTTCTTTATCTATTGTAAAGTTGTGTAGTTTGATAGAAAACTATTTATTACTTTAAATATCTAATATTTCATATAAAATTCTAATATATGAAAAAATGAATTAATATATTATTAATTTTGATAAAATAAATTGGAAATTGTGCAGGTTTTAAAATTTAATGCTCAAAAAAATACTTAGATAGCATATTATTAATTTTGTTCAACATTAATCTTTTTACTAAATTATAGAAAATAATCCTAAATTTTGTACCTTTGTATAAAAAAAAACACCTTTTGAATTTCGAAAAATCTAAAAAAAAATCATAAACTTCTAAAAATAATTCAAAAATATTTTTACCATTAGTTTTAAATGAAACTATCCGTGTTTTGTATTAAAAATAATTTTAAACTTTTCAAAAAAATTTTTAAAATACTCGTAAATTAAAGAAAAACTCAAAAATATCCTGAAACCATCATACTAACAATAAGATTTTTTATTTTTTGAAAAAGTTAAAAGTATCAATACAATTTTTGAAAGTCTAGAGTTGTTTCTTACAACTAGATATTAATAGCTTCTATTCCTAGACCATAAGAGTATCTTTTTTTTTTTTTAGTTTAAGAATATTTTTTAAACTCTTAAAATAGTTAAAGAGGTATTTTTGAAAACACACACTAGAAATTTCCATCCAAAATTAATGGCAAAAATATTTTTACATTATTTTTTAAAGTTTACAAAGTTTAAAGAATATTCTAGAAATTGTCAGAAATAGCACGTTTAGATTTTCACCTTACAAAACTAATATGGTTTTTTAGAACTTGTAAATTTTAGGTAACTCCAAAGTTTAAGAGTATAAATTGATATTTATAAAATANATTATTATGTGTGGCTTCAATCGATATTATTAGACCAACATATATATATATTTATTGATACACATACATATGTGTGTGTCTTTTGAGGAGAATATTGGAACACCATATGAAGACAACAACATACTAAAATGATATTACATTATTATTTATTTTTTTTTTATTTTTTTTGACATTTGAAATGATATTACTTTACTTATTGTTGAAGACTTATAATACCGACAAGTAAAAGACAAATTTGCCCTCAACCAAGGCACGTGGGGAACTAGTGGAGGATGTGTTTGAGACGGTCAAATCTAACTGATGCTGTGTTTAGTTGATGGGACCTTTGGAAAGTTAAGCGGTATTGACCCCACAAGTGAATACAAAATGTTTGGGCTTTTTTATTTATCTTTTATTTTATTGTTATTATTATTATTATTATTATTTTGAGAAACTAAATTCTATTTTAAGTTTGTTTAGTAAATATGTATTCGATAGATAAGTAGATTTTGATTTGAAAACTATTTTCAGATTCTGTAATCCAAACATTACAAAGTTTGAAAACAACGTTTTTATATTCTTGTTATATCAAGATTTTGAATTTTAAATTTTAGAATGCTAAATTATATTAAACAAAGATAAGAACATTTAGAAATACAATTTATTATGTTATAAACTCAATTCATTTTAAAAAAGATAAAATATGTTTGATGTAATGTTTTATAAATTATTTAATATTACAAAAATTATATAATTTTTTTTACATAAATCATATTTATAAATTAATTAATAATAGTTTATTGTCAATATAATATTAGTGGGTAACTATAAATTTTATGATTTAGAAATATAGAATCAAACACATTTTAAACAATTGTTTAAATTAGAATCCAAATTTTAAATATGCTAACAAACACATATTTGAAAACATGAAATACAACTTTATTTGTATTGAATCTCTTATTTTAAATTTTTTGTTTTCAAATTCTCTATCAAATAAGTTCTAAGTTGTATAGTTTAGGAAATTGTTTAATCATGACTCTAGTAAAGGAAGAATAAAAAAAAATAAATAAATAAAAATTTGGGTTAATTAGACAAATAGTTAAATCTATAGTCAATTTGTGAAAAATAGACCATCACTTAAAAGGGGGGAAAAAAGGCCCTTGAGTGAAAATAAGCCGAAATATGGTGTATTCGAGAAAATGACCTTTAAAATAAATCCAATAAAAATTGGATTAGAAAATTATTCGATAACAAATAAAAAGCAATGACTAGATTTCGAGGGGATTTCAATTTTTTTTTTCTTTCTAAATCTAAATCAAACATATAAAATTAAATAGTAATTGAATGTCAATGTGAATTTGGCTTTAAGGTATTGGCATGACCTATGTTCCTAAAGATCGGAGGTTCAACCACTACAAGAATTCTGGGCTAAAGATGGTATTATTAAAGCCCTTTAATGTCGGTTGTCTTTAATGTCGGCTTTAAACCTACATTGAAGATGGTGTACAATGTCGATTTAAAACCGACATTAAAGAGCTTTAATAACACTATATTTAATGTCGGTTGTCAACCGACATTAAAGCCTAGAATTATTGTCCATTTTTTTCAATTATTATCCGTTTTTTGTAAATACTGTAACATCTCACACTTTTTTTTATTTATTTATTAATAATGTAAAATTTTTCCTTTTTCAATAATTGTCCTTAGTTGAAGGGCATGTTTGGAATTTTGAATTTAAAATATAAGTGCGAGGATTTAAATGTTGTCGTGGAAATTCTTCAAAATTATTCAATTTGAAAAGTTATGGCAGGAATTAATTATTTTTGGAAAGAGGAAAGGAATTAAATAGTATAAAGTGGGTTAAGGAAATGATTTAATTAGAGATATACTATTTTCCTTATTATTATTATTATTATTATTATTAGTTTTTTTAAAATAACCCCCCCCCCCCCAATCTCCTTCATGCGTCTCTCCCTCACTCCTCGACCTCCATTGTTCCGCCGCCGCCTCAGTCACCCAACTTCGTCAGCCCCACAGACCGCGTCGTGTGACTCCCCCATACCCGCCTCTGTCCGTCCATTCGGAGTCACACCGATCTCGCCCAGCCGAAGGATTCATCCGTCCGAGTCGCCGTCGACTCTTCGTTTTGAACAGATCTTGGATTTAGGTAAGGTCAATGTTATGAGATGGATTTCTTGAAGTTTTTGACACCCATTGATTATTTGGATTAAATAATCATTTAATTCATGTTTTGAAGGTTCTAAGTTGTCATTCGTTGGAATTTGACTTTGTTAGAAAGAGATTTTGGAGTCGAGATTTTGGAGTGGTTGTTAATCAAGTTCCTTGGGTAAGCTTTTGGGGTATTGTGGTTTTGAATCTGAAGTTTCACAATTATTGTTGGACTGGAATTTTATGATTGTATTCGTATGGTAGGGTCGTTATTTCCAATCGAGGTCATCGTTTGGTTGTCGAGTTTATCTGTGGAATTTCAATTAAGGTAAGTAATCTTACCATTGGAACTGCCCACGGGCCAAGTTTTTTTTTTTATTTGTATGCTCACGTGATAAGTGTAAGTTATAATAAATATTAGCATGTTGACTGATAGTATGACCTGAATCAAGTATGTTCTAGCACGGGTTCTATTTTGTTTAAAGATACACCTAGGTACTCGATCGTTTGTATATGATGGTATGTGGTTTCATATGTTGATATTTGATCTGCTAGTGTTGAGGCATACTTGCATGCTGTGGAATCATGATGTAAGGTATACAAGAATGTAGCATGATATGTTGTTAATAATTGTGTATGTGATGGAGCCATAGTATCAAGGATTTTCATGTATGTTCTAGAATTGTACAATGTTGATTCTTAGAACGTTAAGACTGTGTGAATATCCTCATTGATTAGTTAGATGCTCACCAGTTTATGTTTCCTTCGGGACTCACCAGTTTTGTGTTTCATTCGGGATTCACCAGTTTGTGTTTCATTCGGAATTCACCAGTTTTGTGTTTCCTTCGGGATTCACCAGTTTGTGTTTCCTTTGGGACTCACCAGTTTTGTGTTTCCCTCAGGATTCACTAGTTTGTGATTCCTTCGAGATTCACCAGTTTTGTGTTTCCTTCGGGATTCACCAGTTTATGTTTCCTTCGGGATTCACCAGTTTGTGTTCCCTTCGGGGTTCACCAGTTTTGTGGGCATACTTAACTACAATAGGATAGGACTCAGTTTCTCGTTTGTTCCATTTGTTTATGTGCCATAGGTGGGTATCTAGAGGACATAGATGCCTAGCCTGACCTCAGTGGTGGGGTTACTTACTGAGTATTTCATGCTCATTCTTTCCTATGTTGATGTTTCAGATAAGGGTAGAGATGCACCGGCGATGGCTCAGCGGAATTCGTGATCGTGCCACTGGGACTAGTTTTTACTCTTCCGCATCATGAGATTTAGAGTTCTTTTCATGATTCTCTTAATGTTTAGTTTTGATGTTTGAAACTTATTATTAAGAATTGTTTTTCATATGTATTTATTAACCTTTATGATTTATGGGTACCCTATTATTTTTTTTAACAATTGCATTTAATAAATGTCTTTTGAACTTCTCTTGTTTTAATTAGCATTTATTTCAAATAACTGAGCGTCCTTTTAAATTCTATGCATGCATTTATTTTAGTAACGACCTAACCTAAGTCCTAGGGGGTCAGGTCGTTACAGTTAAATACCATGTCCGTTTTTTTCAATTATTGTCCGTGTATTCAATATAATTAATGTCCAATCCATTTTTAATGTCGATAAAAAAGTTAAAAATGACATGTCCTCAAAACCAAGGTAATCAACCTGTCCATGCACAAAATAAATTCTTAATTGCTTTCACAAATCTATAATAATTAGTCACAAAAGAGGAATTGAATGATAATTTAACTCTAAAACCAAGGTAATCAACAAATTACCAAAATTCATAAGGGTTACATAGTAAAATTAAAATTTTGTTAGATCCAAACAACTTTTATTGGTGTATAAAACAAGAGCGAGAACTTACTTTTAAACTATAAAATACAAACTAAAACTTGTAAATACCTCCCCCCCCCCCCCCTCAAAAAAAAAAAAAGAAAAACAAAATCAAAATTGCACACACACTTTTTCCATTATATAGTGTTTTCCAAATAGTCTTTCAATTGCTCCTTCGTTATGTTTCTCTCCACCATCCACCATAGATTTGATCCAAATCGAAAGCATGACTTCCTGCAAGTAGAGAAAATAGGCAAACACATATATAAGAATTCAATTACCCCACACAAAGAATTTTTGAAATTCAAGCTAGGGAACTATGAAAAGATAACACGGGAATTTATGATTTCGAGTATTCATGGGAATTTGCAAAGAAGACCAAGATATCATGTTCTGTTATAAACAAACCACACAGAAGCTCGAATCACATAATAAAAATCCAAAATATGCCAAAACATAAGCATAAGCATACAAAAGAGGAAAGGAGGAAATTAGCATCTCCAACTAAAAAGTTTTACATTATCCATATAACTAAAAAGTAAAAAGCCCCCTAAAGCAACACCAAAACTTCAAGCAACTAAAAAGCACACCAAACAAATACAAGAATTCAATCAAATGAAACCATAAAAAACATCTCCAACTAAAAGATGCTATCGAGGGTCAATCCTAGATTATCCAAACAAGATTCCAAACAAATCAATTATGATCTCAACATCTTCTTTTCATTTAATAGGAAACTACGCACAATATTAATAATACTTTAAAATGTAAAAAGGGTGATAAAGCATCAATCTGAAAGAGGCCAATGGAACTACTGAAAAGATGGAAGCCTAAAAAATAGTTTTAAAAAAATGAGTGATGTTTGTATTTATGGTTTCTATGGAACTACATTAATTCCTCCCATTAAAAGAAAAAAGTATACCATGTAAAAATTTTATTGGGTTTGGGTGCCGGATGCTAGTGGTCGGTTTTCTATCGCTAGTGCTTGGGAGAGTATACGTCCTCATCGCCCTAGGGTGTCATGAGCTGGTTTTTTGTGGGCAGGAGATGGTGTTCCGCGTCACTCCTTTTGTGCATGGTTAGTAGTGAGGGACAGGTTGGGTACGTGGGATTGGTTGAGGAGTTGGGATGTGTTGTCAAAACGGGAGTATCTTTTGTGTGGGGGAGGTTTGGAGTCGCGGGTTCATTTATTTTTTTAGTGTGGTTTTGGGAGAGAGGTGTGGTCTAGTGTGTTGCGTCAATTGGGTTTGACACATCGGGTGGCTGGTTGGGATGTAGAGTTGAGTTGGTTGTGCCGAATGGGGTCAGGTAAGGGGGTGCGTAGTAAGTTATTCCGTATTTTCTAGTGTACTTCCATATACTACATCTGGCAAGAGCATAATCGGCGGCTGATGGAGGTCGACCGAGGTCGGTGTCTGCTCTGGTTCACCTTATGGTCTCTACGGTTCGTGCTCGAGCTACTTCCTGGCAGGTTGACCTTCTTGGTCTTATCTAGTGTGTGTACGGATGTTTTTCCTTTTTGAACTTCACGTTGTTCTCTATTTTGCTGTAGCCCCTAGTTTGTGGGGTTTTGGGTTCTTTTCTCTGTCTTTCACCTTGGGTTTTTATCCTGTTGGCTTTGTTTTGGTTTTATTGCCTTGTCTTTACTTGTGCTTTGTGATCCCAGACTATGGGATCCCCTTTGTTGTTGTATAATAATATCACCTATTCTAAAAAAAATTATGGAAAGAGAACTCCCAAGAGATGATTGTAATTATAGTCTCAAAAAAAAAAAACACTAGTAAAGAATTGTAACCAAAAAATGTTGTTAGGTATGCTAGATTAGGCCCAGAAACATGAATCAAAATAATATTCATAACATGAAACGAGCAACAGAAGCCAGATTAAAATAATAGACCTTTCTTCAACCTCAGGCTTTAAATTGGGATAACCTATTTGACGTCGTGATGTGTTAAAAATCTATTTTTGAAATCAATAAAAAAAAGAAAACATAAAGAGTACGAAGCAAATAAACGACCTTTAAGCCTGAGCCATGCGTGCATCATCTCGTGAGTCAAGATAGATCCTGTCAATAACTTGAAATGAAGAAGTTACTTCACAGTCCTTTTGAAGAACATAATACACATCAAAATGTGTACTTGGATACTTTGACAAGGAAACCATATAAAACGAGAATAGCAGTAACTTCACATCAACGGATTAATCTATAAGTCTCTGTAAACAGGTCGACTATACAGTAGCCTGTGCCAATCCTCGGCCTCTTTGAGATCTGTAGATTTTGTTGAGAATATAATAACATACCACATTGAACAAATTAAATTTGTGTAATTGGAAATAGATAAATATCTAAGATATGAGAAATGTCATACAATAGCTTCATCAAGTAAAAGATAACTAGTGTCTCTTGGCTGCATCAATTAAAAAGTTAGTTCTGAGTCCAACTACAACCAACTGATGTGTGGAAAGCAATGATCAAATAGTTGTTTCACATCGAGTTCAAACCAAGATGACAAGAGCTATTTTCTAAAGATATTGTTTCTTCCTAATATGCACATGTGACTGGTAGAAGGGGAGGGGGTAAACACAATGAGACAAAAAATAATTTCGAAAAGTACCTCCATTCTTTCACAACTACAACATCTCGGAGTTCCATCTTTTTCAATTCAATAGTTGTTGGAGGGTTGTTGTTGCCATTTGAGTACACAAAGACTTAAGCTTGTCACATCACATCGTCCGAACTAGCCTAGCACAGATTCAAGCATAGCTAAACTAAAATAAACATGACCGAAAGAGTGAAGAAAGATCGTCTAGCAACATTGAATAAAAGCCAAAAACAAGAATGAAGAGAAAACAACATTTAAAATTTTGAAAGTTAATCATTCGTATCAATATGTAATCTTTTATATGAAATTCAACTTTCTACATACATTCAAGTCCAAAGCTACAAAATCATTTATATCAGTGAATGAAAGTACCTGCAAGGAGAATATATCAAGAATGTTTATCACTCAACATTGCTACAGCAAGGAAGACAGCCTTCGCAATTTTGAAATGAAATAATTCCATTGCATATGAAATACAAGCACCACAAAAATCATGCGCAACTAGGATAACCTGCATAAGTTAAGAAGATAAAAGAAATTCAGCTTCGAGGGAGTCAACTGCAAAATACAATAGCTTAATCAAAAAATAGACAATCAAAATTGAAAAACCTATCTCAATAACATTTTTTTATCAAAGTATATATATATATTTAGTAAATTGGGTTAAAAGGATGGAAACCTTTTCGCCAGCAGGAAGCTTTTCAAGGACATCCGTGAGTGGCTGCACATATTGCGAGAGATCTGTGATGTTGTTTAGATCAAATGAATGAATTCCTGAACTAGTTAAGTTTATCATCATAGCTCTATAGCCTGCTTCTTCAAGAAGAGCAATAGTTTTTATACCAACACCAAGCACCAAAACCACCTCCATGGACAAGAACAAAGTGATTTGTTTCCAAGTCATCTAGCTTTAAATCCTGTCAATTTGAAACTTATTAGAACCATAAATGCTTTTGGCAGGAAACTCAAAAAATAACCTTTTGGAACAATATGTGAAAAAGACAAACAATCAACAAAACTCTATTGATAATTTGAACAATCCAATTAGTTTGTTAGAAACTTGACACAGAAGTTCATCTATACAAACGCCATTGATTCCTATGTCCATTATATTAGTGCACTAATTCTGATTCTAAATTGAAATTGTAAGAATTAGAGACGTACAGATATATAATTAATTCATCATGTATAATTTGAAAAAGGAAAACGAAACAGTTAGTAAACAAAAATTAAGACTATCATTCTTTCCCCCTCTGTTAGCCAAAATTAATTTTCAATTATCCTCCTTGTAGTTTAAATAAGTCTACATTTAACATACAGTTGCAACAAAGTTGTTCATTAAATATAGCTTGGGAAAACAATAATTCATTTCATCGTACTTTGAACGATTATAATCTTTAAAAGCTCTCATTAGGGTCCAATCGATTAAACTTCCCACTAAAATTGGTCCAAAACTGACCCAAAAACAATCCAGTTCTCACACAGACAAAATTGAAATTCCCCAAACACAATGCACAATTTCACAATCCACTTAAATTTCAATCAACACTCATCCATCAACAATCAAAAATTGAATCCCCGATCATCCGTACCAATCACAGTCACACAATCAAGTTCAAAACTCAATTAACGTGATTAACAAGCTATTAAGGTTGAAGGAGAGGGTCAGTGAGGGAGAGAGCTCGAGAACTCGAACTCCGTGGCAAGGCATTCCAATTCTTCTTACCAGAGGTCAGCTACCGGAGCGAAGTAGAGCGATCAAACGACACAGGAAAATCGAGTGGACGTTTTTGGAAAAACACTGCCACTACCTTCAAAAGCCTACTCTAAAGTCAGCGAGTCTCCGATCTTCTCTCTCTGCGAAGAGCGCATTCGAGACCATCGGTTGCTGGAAATGAACAATAAGGGGGGTCAGGGAAGGTGTTGGTTGGATGCTTGGGCAGGTTGTGGGTTTCACGTGGAAGGATGAAAGGAGTCGCATTGGAAGGGTTTTGCGTGGGTTATGGGTAAGTGGAAGTCTGGGTATGAAAGGAAAAAGAAAATAGGGGAGAGAGGAAGTGGGAAATGAAAAAAAAAGGGGGGAGGGGGGGGGGGGAAGAAAATTGGTTTTATTTTTTTTAAAAAAAAAAAATTTGAATCTTTAATGTCAGTTTTAAACCGACATTAAAGATCCATTTTTTTTAAAAATACAAAACTGACATTATACATCCAGTTTCACTTTTTCCAACCGACTTTAAAGCCTAAAATTTTTGTAATGAACCCTTCACCCTATAGTTGTTGTACACTACATATAATTAAACTTGCACATTTGTCAAGTAATTCTATCTTTCCTTATTTTGATAACTGTGTTTGTATCACAGAATTTCTACCCAAGAATGCTGTTATGACTATATATTAATTTATAATTAATTCAATATAATTTGAACTAATTGTTAAAATAGATATATTTTATTATGTAAATATTGGGTGTGTATAATTATAATTTCTATTGTTGGATAGGTTGTTCCTTGTTTTAAGTAAATATCTTTTATACTTTTTGCATATATATGGGATTAAAGTTAATGGAAAGGTAAGGATGATCTTACATGGTATCTGGTTAGGTTAAATATTTTTCATTACTTTCCTATTTTATTTTTTTTTTCCTTCCTAATTGTTTCATCTTCTTCAACCATTTGGGTAGGATTTTCAACCGCCCCTCTAGGTTTTCACATTGCCTATTTGCCACTGTCGATATACCCTGGTTTCACATCTAAGCCACTATCATGCCACCGATTTCCCGTCTGAGTCGTCGCTAAAGGAACTCATTTTACAGAGAACTTTTGAGCGGAAGCGAATCGTCCAAATCCCATTTCGATTGAATGCATACATTGACAGTAAAATAGACAGATTACGCATAAAACATAAATTACAGAATGCTTTCTAACAATAAACAAAAGTTCAAGAAATTATACCTTTGAAGAACCCTTCTTCGCGTTAATTCCTCGAACGTTCACGAATGCGTCGAACAAGCACAAACCCACCCCTCATGAACAAATAGCAACCAAGCTCAAACCAAAAGAGGACACTACCACTTTGATACCTTGGTATTCTTGGTGTGAGATAGAAGCGGTGGGCTCTAGCTATTTTGGTTAGGAGGGCGTTTTGGAGTTGGAGGAAGACGATCAAGGAAGACAACAGTCTATCACATAGATAAGTCTCTTGAGCATTTAGTTAACTGAGTCTATCACAAAGGCACTCAAGGTTGTCGTGTAAAGTCTTAATCGTGTAACACTGGTGACGTGAAATTAACCACCAAAAACTTGATGGCTAAAATCATGTGGGACGCAATATGCGATGCATGTCTTAAGGTATGCGTTGATACTCTTGCGTCGGTGGTCATGCGTTGGAATGAAAATATGCGTTACACTTGTATGCGATGACCATGTGTTCCTATCACAAGTTTTCTTGCGCTCACACCAAGTATAAAGCGAACGCAAGTTTCTCGGGTGATCCGAGATCGAACTCAGNCGATGACCATGTGTTCCTATCACAAGTTTTCTTGCGCTCACACCAAGTATAAAGCGAACGCAAGTTTCTCGGGTGATCCGAGATCGAACTCAGGGACTTGTAACTAAATGTATACGTTAATGTGTCTTCGGTGGATGAATAAAAGAATAATGGGGGTTGTAAGCTAACCACTACTGCTACTTCTAACTAACAGACAAAGCATTGGAAGTATGAATGAGAGGTATAGACACGGCAACTGTTGACGCATAGTAAAATGCGTGGAAAATAGATAAAATGTGAGGATGTCTTCATCGCAACCCTAAGCTTGACCGCAAGGGCAACCTCAACCAATGCAAACTAATGCGATCATGCCATACACACCAGCCGCAAATGCACGTGATTTGTAATAGAAAACAGAACTTATTTCTAAGTCTCCATTCTTGCCTATGCAATCTTAATCTAGCTCTCCTGAGTCTCAATTCTAACCTAGCTCTTCAAGTCTTAGATTCTTTCTTTAGATTCTCTCCCAAGTAGCTCTAAAGGTGTGTTGGACGCATGCATAAGACAAGGTAACCACAAAAGCCTGGTTGACGTAAGATTATTCCTATTCCTAGTGAACACTTGCTTACATTGCTTAATGCGACCAACCACTTGCCCTCCCGGGCAGTTAGTTGCTGTTGATTTTACTCATAGACAAGCATTGTGTCTGCCTATAGACAGGCATTGCTACAGCTTCACACTAAGCAAATAAGGTTTTCTCACACACTCACACAACGCACACCTCCCGGTGGTTTGCTACATGCTTCATATTCCTATGCCGCATGACTAAGTATGCGATACTCTAGCAATCTTACTCAATGATGCGATGAAGTTAAGCATGCTAAGTAAAGGAAGATGGAGATGGAATTGAAGGAAATATAGAAATGCATTGATCACAAAATGTATTAATCCTTTAAGCCAAAATGTAATACAATACAATATAAGAAAAGAAGAGAAAATGAAAGGACTAGCTGGAAGCAATGTCTTGCTTCCAGCAGATGTGTGTCAAGGCTGCCGGTGGTGCCATGGATGGGCGGTGGAGCAGACTCTCTCGAGCTCTAACTCCGACAAAGGCTCCGATCGTCACTCGGAATGGATGAAGGAGAAGAAGAACTCTCAAGCTTTCCTCTCACACATTCGTCTGGATCACAAGGATCTGCCCTAAGGCAAGCCTCAGGCGAAAAACCGTGGATTCTTTGAAATTCTGCTCAGCGGCTTCTATTTATAGAGCTTGATCGCCGACAGCATTAATGGACCTGCTTTGATTCTGACATTCTCGGCGTGTTGGTCCTTTTCTGAATTCTCTGCTGCTAACGGCGTGGTAGGTGAAATGTCAACATCATCTTTTGATTTTCTTGAGATATGCGTTGATGTTTGCATTCCACCAACCTTGCATTCATCCCACTATTATGGTCATCATCCTGTAGCCGCAATGTTGCAATGACCGCATTCGCTTGATTACTGCAACTTCTACACGATGACTGCAATCGCTTGATTACCGCAACTTCTACACGATGACCGCAATCGCTTGACGATCGCAACTCCTATGCGATGGACGCATGCGATTGATTACCACAACACCCATGCATTGAACATTTGTGTTCGTCTTTGCGATGGAGAAATTCTCCGCATGCGGTCGTCTTTGTGATAGCCCGACTTCCGCTTATGCGCTCGCATCCTGCATTAGCTATAAAGATAGACAATTAAATGCATAATAATGCATAATAGTGGGTTAGCCGAGATTCTTAATGTTGAACGACACAAACTTATTTTCTCATGAATTCCTAACATAATTGTCGTATATTCTACTTAACAGCCCTCATAATTCTAAATAAAAGGCCTAAGATGACGTGCATTTCTACATGTCATCACACCCTCAAACTTAGAATCATGTTTGTCCTCAAGCATGTGTTATACTCAAGAAATTCTCAACTATGGCTTTCCTTTGCGATGACCAACCTCTCAAAATATAATTTGCTCATACCTCTAACCATGGCCACAACGCTTTCCTCCACTTCGACTGCTTCTTCAAAAAGATATTTTCTAAGTTTAAATCTGGCAAGTCTTTGCTCAAAAAATTTTTATTCATTCACCGCAACTTTGCGTTTAGCTTTTGAGAATGCGTTCGTTTAAAACACTTCAAAAAAAATTTGCGATTACTTATTAAAATGTGGCATTGAACCTGGTTACGCTCTTCGTTTTGGCTTGCCTCCACGTGTGTCATGCGAGCATCCAACTATGGGTAAGTGTCTTTCACAACTTAACTCTTATCAACATGGGTTTCCCCATTGCGTTGACAGTGGAGTTGTTATTCTCAAAATTCTTTTTCTTTTTTCTTTTTTTTTTTAAGATGATCGAAATGTAATGAACATAATTCTCTAGGATTGCTGCCACCCCCAAACCTCGAGGTTGGCAGTGTTTCCACTGCAAAGCTAAAAACAAAATCAACAGGAATGCGGTAACAAATGTTTGAACAAAGGTTTGCACACAATAAAACTTAGACTTTCAAATTTTGAAGAAACTTTTAAAAGTAATGTGAGCCTTGTGATGCTTAGTTAGCAGATGCGGTGAATTATACGTACCATCATAGATGCATCGCAAAGGAACACAATCGAACAAGGAGAATTTCAAAAGGATAATGCATAAAAGATAACAAGAAAAGAACCTTAAGTGGAATAACACATGCGATGATGCGTTGGAATTCATGCGATCAAAGCCATGCGTTGAGGGGTGGAGGGAATTCTTTTGTTGTAACTGTGCACCGAGGAGAATTATTGTTTTATTGTTGCACCTACAAGGAGCAAACGCACCACAACCAAGGAAGCAACCGCATATCCAAAATAACAATAAAAACAAAAATAAACTAAACTAAGAAAGCAAGGTAAAGATAGAGTAGAAGACGTCCCTGGAGAAATTGGAGTGATGTCACCGTAAGGAGTCTTCCATGCAGGAGATTGCTCTCAACTGCTTAGGCCAAGAGCTTTCCCTGACCATTGGAACTTCCGGCAATTGGTGGGTGCATGCAGCTATCATGCGCTTAGAACTACCTTCAGCTCATGTGACTGATTGCCCTTTTACCTTGGGATCAATACTAGATTTTGGCGCATCGCTTACACTTCAATATTGTTTGTAACTTGGTCGCATAAGCTACAATACTCCCAAGATAAAAAGGTTTCCTGCAGAGACACAAAACTTAACAAACAATTAGCTACCAAGTCCCCGGCAATGGTGGCAAAAACTTGGTGATGTGAAATTAGCCACCAAAAACTTAATGGCTAAAATCATGTGGACGCAATATGCGATGCATGTCTTAAGGTATGCGTTGATACTCATGCGTCAGTGGTCATACATTGGAATGAAAATATGCGTTACTCTTGTATGCGATGACCATGTGTTCCTGTCACAAGTTTTCTTGCACTCACGCTAAGTATAACGCGAACGCAAGTTTCTCGGGTGATCCGAGGTCGAACTCAGATACTTGTAACTAAATGTATGCGATAATGTATTTGTGGGGGATGAATAAAAGAATGATGGGGGTTGTAAGCTAAACACTACTTCTACTCCTAACTAACAGACAAAGCTTTGGAAGTATGAATGAGAGATAGAGACACGGCAACTGTTGACGCATAGTAAAATGCATGGAAAATAGATAAAATGTGAGGTTGTCTTCATCACAACCCTAAGCTTGATCGCAAGGGCAATCTCAGCCAACGCAAACTAATGCGATCATGCCATACACACCCATTGCAAATGCACGTGATTTGTAATAGCAAACAGAACTTATTCCTAAGTCTCCATTCTTACCTATGCAATCTTAATCTAGCTCTCCCGAGCCTCGATTCTAACCTAGCTCTCTCAAGTCTTAGGTTCTTTCTTTAGACTCTCTCCCGAGTAGCTCTAAAGGTGTGTTGGATGCATGCATAAGACAAGGTAACCGCAAAAGCCTGGTTGATGTAATATTATTCCTATTCCTAGTAAACACTTGCTTACATTGCTTAATGCAACCAACCACTTACCCTCTCGGGCAGTTCGTTACTACTGATTTTACTCATAGACAAGCATTGTGTCTGCCTATAGACAGGCGTTGCTACATCTTCACACTAAGCAAATAAGGTTTTCTCACACACTCACACAACGCACACCTCCCGGTGGTTTGCTACATGCTTCATATTTCTATGCCGCATGACTAAGTATGCGATACTCTAGCAATCTTACTCAATGATGCGATGAAAGTTGAGGATGCTAAGTAAAGGAAGATGGAGATGGAATCGAAGGAAATATAGAAATGCATTGATCACAAAATATATTAATCCCTTAAGCAAAAATGTAATACAATACAATATAAGAAAAGAAGAGAAAATGAAAGGACCAGCTGGAAGCAATGTCTTTCTTCCAGCATATATGTGTCAAGGCTGTCGGTGGTGCCATGGATGGGCAGTGGAGTAGACTCTCTCGAGCTCTAACTCCGGCGAAGGCTCCGATCGTCACTCAAAATGGATGAAGGAGAAGAAGAACTCTCAAGCTTTCTTCTCACACATTCGTCTGGATCACAAGGATCCACCCTAAGGCAAGCCTAGGCGAAAAACCGTGGATTCTTTGAAATTCTGCTCGGCGGCTTCTATTTATAGAGCTTGATCGCCGACAGCATTAATGGACCTGCTTTGATTCTGACATTCACGGCATGTTGGTCCTTTTCTGAATTCTCCGCTGCTAACGGCGTGGTAGGTGAAATGTCAACATCATCTTTTAATTTTCTCAAGATATGCGTTAATGTTTGCATTCCACCAACCTTGCGTTCATTCCACTATTATGGTCATCATCATGTAGCCGCAATGTTGCAATGACCGCATTCGCTTGATTACCACAACTTCTACACGATGACTGCAATCGCTTGACGATCGCAACTCCTATGCGATAGACGCATACGATTGATTACTGCAACATCCATGCATTGAACATTTGCGTTCACCTTTGCGATGGAGAAATTCTCCGTATACGGTCGTCTTTGCGATAGTCGGGCTTCCGCAACACCCATGCATTGAACGTTAGCTACAAAGATAGACAATTGAACGCATAATAACGCATAATAGTGGGTTAGGCGAGATTCTTAATGTTGAACGACGCAAACTCATTTTCTCATGAATTCCTAACATAATTGCCGCATATTCTGCTTAGTAGCCCTCATAATTCTAATTAAATGGCCTAAGATGACGTGCATTTCTGCATGTCATCAAACACTAACTCTAATTTTTGGAAAAATAAAATCACATTTTTTTATCTCAAAAGCCACAAAACAGCTTAACTTCCCACTAAAGGTGGTTAGAGAGAAAAAGGGAATAATTATCCAATAATTAAAAATTATAAATAAATATGATAACTAACTTATCATATTATATTTATAACCTATAGTTTTAATATTGCATCACATACAATATATAAACCATAGTTCTTTTTCTCTATTTTATGGCATTTAATATAAATCATATTTATATTAAATTTAACAACTATGAATCTCATTCAGAGAAAATATATTTGAATCATATTCAAATATTTATTCCTCCAATTAATGTATCAAATACATTATGTCAATTATATCATATATAATTGAATTAATTCAAATATATCATATATAATTAAATTCCCTCTTATTGTTTGAACATTTCAAATTAACCCAAAAATTGATTCTCAACTAAATCCTTTGAGCTACCAAGGAAACCTTATGAACCTGTAGCTTGAAGCTCCAACTATACGTGAATAAATAATTAAACTCTTTAATTATTTTATCCACCATTTGTTAACTGTCGGGCACTCCACTAAAGACCGATAACTGCACTCTTCGTACTATAGATATTTCTGTGTCCATTGGATATAACAAGTCAACAGTATGATGACCCTTCACAAATTGCTCGTAAGTACAACTGGACCAAATTACCGTTTTGCCCCTGTAGTTACATCTAACTCCTTAAGTACCACTGATTCCTCTAATGAACAATAGATCATAGTCTCACTATGACTAAACCTTTCTCGGGCTAAGAGAAGGTGTGGCGCCATATTGTTCAAGCCCTGGAATCAGCCCTTAAGGGGGAGCAATTTATCTACTTACCTCACTTCGGGGAAGGAGTGAATTCTATCTTGTGTAGCTGAGTTCCCAGCTCCCCAATCAAATGAATCCCAAAATGGTAGGCTTGTTAATTTTACACAAATCCACCTTCATATATTTAAATCATATTTAAATATTAATTCTCCAATTCCGTTTAATTCTATATCTCATATATTACTAATTCCTTTCATTCTGATTATGGCCTCCAACGATCCGAGATTAATTGGCTAAACTCATTAAACCGAATTAATCCCCATTCGTTAACTAATGGGACACTTCACTAAAGCTCATAGTTGAACTCCCCTTACTATAGATATATTATGTCCACTCGATATAACCATGATTAGTAAGTTAACCCTTCATAATAACAGTTGGGTCAAATGTTTGTTTTACCCCTGAGATTACCTCTCGTCCCTTAAGTCCCACTGATTCTCTAATGAATAATTGATTTGTGATCCCATCAACAAACCGAATCTCTCTCGGGCCAATGAGAGGGTAGGGCCCTTTGTTCAAGGCCCGAAGTCAGCATTTAAGGGAACAACCCCTCTACTATCCCTAGAAATGGTGCGTGAATTCCATCTTGCACTCTATGTCCCCAGCTATCTATCAAGTCTTACCCCTAAAATGGGAGTTTATTGAGCCGACACTGTTAAGCCAACCCCCACCTATGCAAATTTAAGGATAATCCTGAATAAACAAGAGTTCATAGTTAGCTCTATTGGGATTGATGTCTTAATTCTCCCAGAGTCTTGTTGTTTCCAAAAGATACACATTGTTTAATGAATAAAATAAGTGTTATTTAATTTTGGCATTTACTCATATCCAATAAACAAAGCTCCTTGGTTATCTTATGTGAACTTAAGCATGTATATGTGATAACCTAAATAGGTCTGATAGTATAAGGATTAAGGTGGGATACCTGATCTTTGTGACATTATGGATACGACCCGCTTTGTAGAGGTTTGCAAGTGTTGTAAACTACTACAGATGGTAGATCCTGACCATTCATGTGGAGACGTATGAGCGGGGGTGTCCTATACAAAGAGTTTTTATAAGAGTTGGACCACGAGATGACAAGACTCTGTATATAACATCGTTAATACTAGAGACTTGCATCTGACCTAAACGACCATAGGTGACACGACCTTAATCCTGAGTGTTTTGTGAACTCCTCCTGCCTTTGACGGCGATCCTTTGATTAGTATGGGTGAGAATGGCCAGATTGCCAACTCAACATGCCCAACTTTTTGGGGACTTGTCTGATCTGGGAGTTGGTAACTCAATTCATAATATGGAATTCACTTCTTTCCCGAAGTAGGGATAAGTAGAGAGATTGCTCCCTTAAGGGTTGATTCCGGGGCTTAAACATAGTGGCCATAGCTTCTCTTTGGAAGAGAAGACTCAGTCATAGTAGGACTATGATTTATGTTCATTAGAGGGATTAGTGATACTTAAGGAGACAAATGTAACTACAGGGGCATAACGGTTATTGGCCTAGTTGTACTTACAAGCGATCTATGAAGGGTTGTCGCACTGCTAATTGGTTAAGATGGACACATAATATATCTGTAGTGAGGAGAGTTCAGCTGTTGTCTTTAGTGGAGTGCCTGACAGTTAACGGATGGTAGATCCTGTGACTAAAGAGTTTAGTCAGTTATTCATGTACCGGTTGAGCTTCGGATCTACAAGTCCATAAGGTCCCTTAGTAGCTTGGATTCATGTTGAAGGATCAGTTCTTGGTGTTGATTTGAAATGTTCAAATTGACAAGAGGTATCTTGATTATATATGATATAATCAGTATGATGTATAAGATACATCTAGTGGAGGATTGATGTAAATGAAGTTTACATTAAGTACTATGGAATAGGAAAAGAACTATGGTTTATATGTTTCATGAGATGAAATATTAAAAATATAGGTTATAAATATAGTATGATAAGTTGGTTATAATTTATGTTTATAATAATATTAACATGATCGTTTACCTTGGGCCAGCGATCGTCTAGCAAAAGCTATGCGATCGTTTAGTAAACACTGCATGATCGTTTAGCTCGCCCAGCCATCGTTTAGTAAATCTGTATTTACTTGAAGACTTCCATGAGTTTCTTTTTCGTCGGAGAGAAAACTCAAATTCTTTTCGAAACTTTTATGAAAAAACTTCTTTTTCAAAATAGGAAATCGATTTCCTTTTAAACTCATGGTTACCCATGATTCACTCACCCACTACTTTGGTTTTTTAAAAAAGAAAAAAAAGGTAATTATATTATCTAATAAATT